>NC_064427.1:15935557-16135557 GCF_023375975.1 Astyanax mexicanus | reverse complement strand
GATCCCACATTTCTTTTTGGGCTGTCTGAATGAGTGAAATCTGTTCAGAATGATGTTAATTAGCATTGCAACACTGAAGAAGCATAGACCTATTATTTAATAAAATTGTTTATTAACCAGTAATGAAATTCACCAACAATGAAAACCAAAAATCAGTGTCTCAGAAAATTTGAATGTTATATAGGACCGATTGGTACTTTTGGCAGTGTGGGCAGTGTGCCAAATCCTGCTGGAAAATGAAATGAAATCTGCATTTCCATAAAAGTTTTTCTCAGCAGAGGGAAGCTGTAAGATATAAAGTGCTGTAAGATTTTGTGGGGAAAAAAACTGCACTGACTTTAGACTTGATAATAAAACACAGTGGATCAACAGCAGCAGATGACATGACTCTCCAAACAAACCATAACCATAGCCATAATTTGTAAATACTGCTTCTGCCTCTTTATTTGGGTTTAGCTTCTAAACAAACACTAAGTACATTAAATACCAGAGCACTGTAATACTGAGTAAATCACTTTTTTACTAATGATCGTTTTATTATAGAGAATATAAAATACAGTAGTGAATAACAGGATGTAATAGTGATAAATGAACAGCAGAATGATCTGGATTAGAATCTTTAGTGTGTGTTTAGGTGAATTATGTTCTTTATATGTGTTTCTACACTGAGAGTTAGACGGGTGTTTCGGGGGTTGGGTCGCCCTGCAGTAGAACGAACTGTTAAATCACTGGAACGGTGCAGAGTTAGGATGTACTGTACCTCCACTCTCTGTGTCTCGGAGTGTGTGTGTGTGTGTCTGTGTGTGTCTGTGTGTGTCTGTGTGTGTGTCTGTGTGTGTGTCTGTGTGTGTGTGTCTGTGTGTGTGTCTGTGTCTGTGTGTGTGTCTGTGTGTGTGTGTGTGTGTGTCTGTGTGTGTGTCTGTGTGTGTGTCTGTGTGTGTGTCGTTGTGTGTGTCGTTGTGTGTGTCGTTGTGTGTGTCGTTGTGTGTGTCGTTGTGTGTGTCGTTGTGTGTGTCTGTGTGTGTGTCGTTGTGTGTGTGTGTGTGTCGTTGTGTGTCTGTGTGTGTGTCTGTGTGTGTGTCTGTGTGTGTGTGTGTCTGTGTGTGTGTCTGTGTGTGTGTCTGTGTGTGTGTCTGTGTGTGTGTCTTTGTGTGTGTCTTTGTGTGTGTGTGTCTGTGTGTGTGTCTGTGTGTGTGTCTGTCTGTGTGTGTGTCTGTGTGTGTGTCTGTGTGTGTGTCTGTGTGTGTGTGTGTCTGTGTGTGTGTCTGTGTGTGTGTCTGTGTGTGTGTCTTTGTGTGTGTCTTTGTGTGTGTCTTTGTGTGTGTGTGTCTGTGTGTGTGTCTGTGTGTGTGTCTGTGTGTGTGTCTTTGTGTGTGTCTTTGTGTGTGTCTTTGTGTGTGTGTGTCTGTGTGTGTGTCTGTGTGTGTGTCTGTCTGTGTGTGTGTCTGTGTGTGTGTCTGTGTGTGTGTCTTTGTGTGTGTCTTTGTGTGTGTGTGTCTGTGTGTGTGTCTGTGTGTGTGTGTGTGCCGGGTGGTGTGACCAATGGTTACAAAGACTGTTCATAGGTTTCATTTATTTATTTATTTTTGAAATAAAAGAAAGCTTTTTGTTTTATTGGTGCTGATCTGTTATCAGTAATCAGAGGATGGCAAAGCATGTGATTTTACCCTGTCCTCAGACTCTCTCTCTCCCTTTCTCCATCTCTCTCCATCTCTCTCTCTCTCTCTCTCTCCATCTCTCTCTGTCCTCCATGTTTTTCTAACCTGTGTTCTTTTACTCATTTTATTTCTCTCTCTCTTTCTCACTTTTTGTTTTCTGTCTCCTGTTGTCCGTCTTGTATGTGGGCTGACTCTCTCATTATCACACTATCTTACTTAATTTTTTGTCTTTATCTCACTCTCAGATTTTCACCTTTTTTCTTTTTCTATTCCTTACTGTCTCTTGCTTTTCTTACTTCTCTCACCCCATCTTTATCTACCCTTTTTATCTGCCTCTTTCCCTCTCCCTTCCTGGTCCTCCCCCTCTCTCTTGCCACTTATTCTTTTTCTCACTTTCTCCGTTACTTGTTCTCACACTCCTCTTTCTCTTTTTCTCCTACTATATCTTTCTGTCGCACACAATACAACTCTCGCGTTCTCTTGCTGTCCTTCATTCTCCCTTTCTCTTTTTCTTTCTTTCTTTCTTTTTTTTCTTCTCCCTTTCACATTTGTCTTTCTCTTGTTGTCAGTCATTATTTTTTATCACTTCTCTAATTAGTTTCTTTTTTTTTTTTTCTGTTGATCTGCCTTTATACAGGCTTCTCTTTCTTTTTATCCCACTCTCCTTTTCTCTCTCTATTTTCTTTCCCCGAGCTCCCCCTCTTTCACACCCGTGATAAAAGAGAGAGAGAGAGGGGGAGAGAGTTAATGTATTAATAGCAGGTTGTATACAGTAGGTAGGCGTGTGGGTGATGTACTGCGCTGTGGTTTATATAATTGGTTTAGTTGATCTGGATCTGTGTTTATAACTCAACTCTTATGAAAGGCTTTTGGTCACATGATCTCCGGACGCCGGCGGATCCGGCCCCGGCTCTGCCGCCCATGTGACCTCCTGCGTGTCCCGGTACCGGTTCATCAGATAAGGTTCATCAGCCGAGCGTCTGAGCATGTGCGTGTCTGACAGTCATTAGCCGTTAGCGCTATGTGCTAATTGGGTCTAATAAACAGAAATAGGCTCTGCTCTGTTTTTTAGATGAACAGGACTCTGGATAACTGGGCTAAATGAGTAACTTAAGTGGAACAAATTAACTGGCTGGAAATTACATGGCATGAACTTCAGAGGCGCGCACACACACACAAAAACACACACGTACACACACACACATATACACACTGATGGGATGTTTAAAGCCATGTCATGTGATTTACAGGTTCTGGACAGATTTGCTGTTAAAGGAAACCAGCAAAGAAAAAACAAAATTAAACTAAACTGTGTGCTCTCTCTCTTTTTTTTATCTTTTGCTTCATAAATGTTGTCCAAACCGTGGCTCATGTGTTTGTAACATCTAGATTCTGTATATAGTATCTGACTTTCAGTTGAGTGTATACACATATTAAGTGAACAGATTTACTATTAGGGCTGGGTATCAAAATTCACGAATGCCAAAAAGGTACCAACTGAAATGTCTCGGTACCACTGAGAACTGAAAGATCTTTAAAAAATGTGTTGCCTGTTTTCGAAACTTGGCATTAAAAGCTAATAAACAGCTAATAAAAACATTATTTAAGTTGTTGACACACCGCCGCTGTGTCTCTCCCACTATCCCTCACTCGTACTGTCCCTCCCTCTCTCTCTCTCACTCGCGCTGTCTCACCCTCTCTCTCTCACTCGCGCTGTCTCACCCTCTCTCTCACTCGCGCTGTCTCACCCTCTTTCTTTCCCTTGTGCTGTGTCTCCCTCTCTCTCACTAACATGCGCTCTCACCTTCTTTCTTTCATTTGCGTTCTCTTCCTTTCTCTCTCTCTCGAGCTCTCTCCCCCTCTCTCGCTAACTCGTGCTGTCTCATCCTCTTTCTTTCACTCGTGCTCTCTTCCTCTCTCTCACTCGCACTGTCTCACCTTCTTTCTTTCACTTGTGCTGTCTCTTCCTCTCTCTCACTCGTGTTGTCTCACCTTCTTTCTTTCACTTGCGTTGTCTTCCTTTCTCTCTCACTTGCGCTGTCTCTTTTTCTCCCTCTTACATTCTCCCTGTCTCTCCTTACTCGCGCTCTCTCATTCTCTCACTTTTTCTTTCTTTTTCTAACTCGTGCTGTCTCTCTCTTTCACTCACGCCGTCTTTCTCTCACTCGCGCTGTCTCTCGCTAACCTCCACTGTTTCTCTCTCTCTCTTGCCAACTCCCACTGACTCTCTTACTTTCTCACATACGTTATCTCTCCTGCTCTCTCTCTCTCATTCCCGCTCTCTCTCTCACTTGCTCTGTCTCTCCCTCTTTCTCTTGCTTGAACTGTCTCTCCCTCTCTCTCCATCACTTTGTCTCTCCCTCTCTCTCCCTCACTCTGTCACTCCCTCTCTCTCTCTCCTTCGCCCTTTCTTTCCCTCTCTTTCTCTATCACTCTCTCTCCCTCACTCTCCCTCTCTTTTGAAGCCCCTCCCACTACATAGTTGTGTTGTACTATTATAATGCCCCACTGTTCTGATTGCTTACAAAGTGTAACTTCTCTCTTTTACTTCAGCTTTCATGAATATTATATTGTGTTTTTCAACATATCTCCTTGCTTACAGTATTGCTATATATCACAGCAAATAAAATCTTAACCCCTGTATCATAATATATGTATATTGCATCACCTGATTTTTGACAGTAAACTTCTCTGTGGTCCTCATGTCTCCAGATTGAGAATTTTATTCCACACTTACGTAATCCAGCGCTGTTCATCCCCTGCAGACGTCTGATCCTCACAGCCTGCGCTAAAGAGCAGCTTAATAACGTGTGCAGAGATCAAGCGCTACTAAAAACAGTCCCAACAAATACAACAAGACAAGACACTCGCGCAAGTTCTCTATCAGAAGCCACTTACTAAAGCAAACAGCTGCAGTGCCGCCTGAGAAGAGCTGTGTTTTTGTTTAGACTGACAAAAGATATTTGTTCTGCAGAGCAACGCAAACTGGCAGAGTGCTTAGATCTCCCTCTCTCTGTGTACAGTGTAGAAAACGAGAGAGAAAAGAGAGAGAGGAGGAGAGAGCGCTCTTTAGGAATAGTGAACACGCACACATATAAACTAGAGCATCTAAAAAAAATTGAATACCATTGAAAAGTTACTTTATTTCAGTAATTCAGTTCACAAAAATTTGAAACTCATATATTATATAGATGTATTAAACACAGAGTGATCTATTTTAAGCATTTATTTATTTTACTGTTGATGATTATTGCTTACCACCAATTAAAAAACGAAAAATCAGTGTCTTAGAAAATTAGAATATTATATAAGACCAATTGGAACTTTTAGCAGTGTGGGCAGTGTGCCAAGTCCTGCTGGAAAATGAAATCTGCATCTTCATAAAAGTTATCATAATAATCATAATCTTCAGTACTCAGTGAACAGCACTGTACAACAATACCACACACTCTCTCTCTCTCTCTTTTTTTTGCTCTTACACACTTTTTCTCTTTTTTCTTTTTTTCTCACACTCCCTTTCATTTTCTCTTTATCTCTCTCTCTGTCTTGCACTCTGGCTGTTACACTCCTTCTCTAGATCATTCTTTATTTCTTTTTCTTTCGTTATCTCTCTTGTTTCTTATACTCTCTCTCTTTTTGTTCTCTCTCTCTTTCTATCTCTCTTTTTCTCTCTCTTTCTTACACGCTCTCTATTTCTTACGTGCGCTCTCTCTCTCCCTCTCTCCCTCTCTCTCTCTCTCTCTCTCTCTCTCTCTCTCTTTCCTTTCCCCCCACTCTTTGTGAACACGTCCCACTGGGAATAAGAACAGTGTGTACCAGTGTGTTCTTGGCTAAGACGCTGTGTGTTCTGCCCCACACACACACACACACACACACACACACACACACACACACACTGCCCCCTAGTGGGAGTATGAATCTATCCCTGCATTCCTCTTCAGGCAGAAATCTCCCAGATGTGTCTGAATACAGATGTTTCACCTGATAATGAATTCAGAGATGTGGGAGGGTAGACTGAAGTGATGCTGGATGTGTTTGCTGATCTCTCTCTCTCTCTCTCTCTCTCTCTCTCTCTTTCTCTGTATGGTAACAGGAGTCTCCTCAGGACAGCGCCATCACTCGAGACATTAACCGCACATTTCCAGCACATGACTATTTTAAGGACACGGGAGGAGACGGTCAGGACTCACTGTATAAAATCTGTAAGGTGAGGAGAAAAACACTCAAACACACACAGTGAAAGTCTGAATTTTAACAGTGATAGATTAATGGAAGAATATATGTCTCTATATATGTATACGAATGGCAATCAGTCATGAGTAAACTACAAAATATACTTATTAACAATAACAACTATAAATCGTAATATATCCAATATAAATCTCACTAAACAGAAAGAGTGCAATAATACATACCTAATATACACCAGCTTATGTTTTTTTTTTTTTTTTTGTGAAACGAGTCCTGGATGTTAATGTTAATCTACATTAGCGTTAGCTGCTAACCACAGCGCTAGTAGAATGTAAATGCCTCCCGATAGCACTAGACTAAGGAACATTTGTACAATGTTAATTATATCAACTAATCGTTGCAGCCCTAGTAGAAACCACTCTTTTTTATAATGAGCTTTCATATTACTTGCTTCCATATTATCCCTAAATGGGTGCTTTGTAAAAAAAAAAAAAAAAAAAAGAGGCTTTTTTTAAAACTATTTTTTCTAGTGGGTGGGGTGTGTGTATTAACTTCGGAAAAGGGAATCCAGACATCAAATTTAATTGTTTAATTCTAGAACACAAGCACACAAAAACAGGATCTGCAGGACAAAAAAGCCTTAAAATGTCTTAAATTAAAATCTGATTAATTAAGGTCTTAAATTTACTGTAAATTTGCTGTAGGTATTACATCTTAAGACCGTAGGTTTAATACCTGTGGAAAAAACACATGCTAACTTTAGCAGTGAGTTAGCTAACATTACTGAAAAGAGAACTAAGATTAGTGCTGAGCTAGCTAGCGAGTTGGCTACATTACTGGCAAGCTAGCTAACATAGTAACGTAAGCGGAGAGTAAGCTATGTTACCGGCCAGAGAACTAAGGTTAGCGGCAAGCTAGCTAACATTAGCGGCAAGCTAGATAACATTGTAACATTAGCAGAGAGTTATGTAGCTACATTACTGGGGAGAGAACTAAGGTTAACGGAGAGCTAGCTAACATAGTAACATTACCGGCAAGCTAGCAAACATGCTAACATAATAACATTAGCGGCGAGTTGGCTACATTACTGGCAAGCTAGCTAACATTAACGTAAGCGGAGAGTAAGCTACGTTACCGTCCAGAGAACTAAGGTTAGCGGCTAGCTAGCTAACATTAGCGGCAAGCTAGATAACATTCTAATATTAGCAGCGGTTTTGATTTCCAATACAACAAACTATTTTCTCCCAAAGGAATTGTGTCTAGATTTTGGGGTTTTAAATTATATTTATTGTGGTCTAAAAAGGTCTTAAAAAGCATTAAATTTGCCTTTTAAAATGCAAAAGTGCAAGATCCCTGAAAAAACAAACTAAAAACCTTAAAAAAGGCCCTTACTTCACTGGCTTAATTACCCTCATGTACGTCCATTACTGTCACTCACCAGAATATCACCATTTAGAGACACTCATTTAAACCAGTGCAGACCGTAATATACCAGCAGACGTATTACTCACTGTTTTCTGTTGTAGCTTTATTTTCTTTCACTTTTTTCTCTTTTAACACGGTATTCCTGTTTACCGAAGTGTCTTGGGCCACTGCCAGTTATTAGGTCAGTGGGTTTATAGTGAAGGCTGTAAATGATGGGGGTAAGGTGTGGGATTGATTGTTTGATCAGTGTCTTTAGGCATTTCTTAATAATTCACCAGCCCTCCCCTCTCTGGGTGTTTACCTCCATCACTCAGAGCCGTATGGATTTTCCTGTATTTACCTGGTAATAAGTCAGCCAGTTCACGCTACGCTTTCAGCACCGCGGGGACGTCTCTCCGGCTCGATTAAGAGTTCAGCAGGTTTAATGTGACTCCGGTTTATAATTTCCCCCAGTCTGGAGTCGCTGCGTAAAGAAGGATCAACACAGTTCAGAGGAGAAAGTGGGCCAGAGGTGTGTTTTAATGTTTTAATGGAGGTGTCAAACGCGAGAGGCCCAGAAATGAAGGATACGCTGCCAGCTGCAACATTTGGGTTTGTTGTGTATTTAGTCATTTGGAAAAAAAAATCACTCCTGACTAAAGTTCTGTTTGTGCTGCTTTACTTTTTGTACTACTTTTTGAGTTTTTCTTGTGAAAACCTCTTAAATATAATCAAGAGGAAGATGGATGATCACAAGCCATCAAACCAAACTGAACTGCTTGAATTTTTGCACCAGGAGTAAAGCAGCATAAAGTTATCCAAAAGCAGTGTGTAAGACTGGTGGAGGAGAGAACATGATGCCAAGTGCATGAAAAAAAAAAACTGTGATTAAAAACCAGGGTTATACCCCACCACTCACCCCTTTTTTCATTATTTTCATGCATTCCGTCTGCATCATGCTTGTGCAAGAAAGCAAATTTATTCAAAATTATTCAACCCCCACTACAGTAAAGTTTTTAACAAGTTTAACATATTAATTTTAACTTATACATTTTAACTCACAATCGCATCAA
Source organism: Astyanax mexicanus (assembly GCF_023375975.1). Classification (NCBI taxonomy): domain Eukaryota; kingdom Metazoa; phylum Chordata; class Actinopteri; order Characiformes; family Acestrorhamphidae; genus Astyanax; species Astyanax mexicanus. Next base: position 16,127,231 of record NC_064427.1, on the reverse strand, counting down.
ATAAGAACTTTTATACAGCTCTGGAAAAAAAATTAGAGCACCTAAAAAGGATGAGTTTCTTTGATTTTACCAAATTAAAAACCTCTGGAATATAATCAAGAGGAAGATGGATGATCACAAGCCATCAAACCAAACAGAACTGCTTGAATTTCTGCACCAGGAGTAAAGCAGCACAAAGTTATCCAATAGCAGTGTGTAAGACTGGTGGAGGAGAACATGATGCCAAGATGCATGAAAATAAACTGTGATTTAAAAACCAGGGTTATTCCACCAAATATTGATTTCTGAACTCTTAAAACTTATGAACTTTATGGATATGATCTTGTTTTTTTTTCTTTGCATTACTTGAGGCTATTTGAAAGCTCTGCATCCTTTTTTGTTATTTCAGCCATTTCTTATTTTCTGTAAATAAATGCTCTAAATGAGAATATTTTTATTTGGAATTTGGCAGAAATGTTGTCTGTAGTTTATAGAATAAAACAACAATGTTCATTTTACTCAAACATAAACCTATAAATAGCTAAATCAGAGAAACTGATTCAGAAACTGAAGTCTCTATGTAGTCTCTATATATAAAGGCATAGTCTCACTGTGAAGAGAGCTTTTACTGTGCTCACACATCCTGGCACTTTGCTGTTAGCTGTTAGACTGTTAGCTCTTAGCTGTTGCACTTAGCTGTTAAACTTCCTGAAAATGTTTTTCAAATACCATCAATGTCCAGATATCTAAAGCTCTGCCTCTATGATCGGGAGATCGCTGGTTCGAATCCCGGTCATGCAGCTTGAGCCCTGAGAGAGCACAGTTGTTGTCCTTGCTCTCTCTGTGTGGGTACAGTAGATGGCGTTCTCTCTTTTCCCTCATCACTGCTAGGGTGATGTGGATCAGCACAAGGCTGCATCTGTGAGCTGATGTATCAGAACCGAGAAGCTGCGCTTTCCTCTGAGTGTTAGCGCTGTGATGCTAAAATAAAGAGGCAGAGTCTCTGACTGATATACAGCTGAGTGGGTTAAACAATTGGGAGAAAATGGTAGAAATGTCTGTATTATTATTAATGATGACATTAATGATGATGTCTCTGTGTTTCTCAGGCGTACTCTGTTTATGATGAAGAGATCGGATACTGTCAGGGACAGTCCTTCCTGGCTGCTGTTCTGCTGCTACATGTAAGTTTTTTATGTCAGATGTTCTGTGGGATCTGTGGAAAATGTATTTTTCTTCTCTGTAGAAATCTTGTAGAAATCTTATATGATATAAATCTTACATGTCCAGATGCCGGAGGAGCAGGCGTTCAGCGTTCTGGTGAAAATCATGTTCGACTATGGTCTCAGGGAGCTCTTCAAACAGAACTTTGAAGATTTGCACTGCAAGTTCTTTCAACTGGAGAGACTCATGCAGGTGTGTGGGTTTCTGTACATTTAAATATACAGGGGTTGGACAATAAAACTAAAACACCTGTCATTTTAGTGTGGGAGGTTTCATGGCTAAATTGGAGCAGCCTGGTGTCCAACCTTCATTAATTGCACATTGTTGCACCAGTAAGAGCAGAGTGTGAAGGTTCAATTAGCAGAGTAAGAGCACAGTTTTACTCAAAATATTTCAATGCACACAACATTATGGATGACATGCTGGTGCATCTGTGACCAAGACAGCAAGTCTTTGTGATGCAACAAGAGCCACAGTATCTAGGGTAATGTCAGCATACCACCAAGATGGACCAACCACATCCAACAGGATTAACTGTGGACGCTGTAAGAATAAGCTGTCTGAAAGGAATGTTGGGGTGCTAACCCGGATTGCATCCAAAAAGCATAAAACCACGGCTGCCCAAATCATCACAGAATTCATAGTGCACCTCAACTCTCCTGTTTCCACCAGAACTGCCCATCACCACAATCAATTATTGTGCTCTAAAACCAGGTGTTTCAGTTTTATTGTCCAACCCCTGTATATTATTACAAGCTTTAGTCTTAGGAAATAGGGAATTATAGGAATTAGGAAAATGTGATTAAAGTGTGATTTTAATGTATATATATTTATTTTTTATTTTATTTATTTTTTCTCGTACAGTTCCTAAAGTGCCAGTTGCAAAATTTTTGGAACCCTAAAAGATTAAGAACCCCTGATTTAGGAAAGACACGTCTCCACCCAAGGATGTGTGCTCATGTAAATTCACCATTGTTAATTGTCTAGTTTATTTGGTGGTGTAGTGGGTAACAACACTATCCACACTCCAAATTTGGTTACCTGTCTAGTAGGATTCAAATGTAAGCTACTGTAGATAAAACCATATGCTGTAATTTGTGGTACAGTGCTTATTTAAAACAATTACATTACATATTTACATATTAATATTAGTATTAATTTACACATTACAATAAAGACACTATCATGTTATTGCTCATTATTTACACTAATCCATGCTGCTACTATTTCATTTTATCCTTATATTTATCTCATTTTAACAATTGCTCTTTTGGATGTAACTGGACCATCAGAATACAGTTTCGTTCCACTTCATGTACCACATGATGTGAATGGCAATATATTCTCCTTGAATCCTTGAATTCTTATGCTGCTGAATATCTGCTGCTGAGTATCTTTAACTTCTTTTTTTTACAGGAATACATTCCAGACCTGTACTCTCACTTCTTAAGCATAGGGTTAGAAGCGCACATGTACGCCTCCCAGTGGTTCCTCACGCTCTTCACAGCCAAGTTTCCTCTCTACATGGTTTTTCACATCATCGACCTGCTGCTGTGTGAGGTGAGACTTTCCTCCCAGAGTTCAGTTCTTCAGTTTCTGACTTTCTGATATATTTACTTTTCCTAAATCTGTGTTTCTGTTTCATCCAGGGCATCAGTGTCATCTTTAATGTGGCTCTGGCGTTACTGAAGGTAAGTAGTATATGCTGTGTACATAGCTCATGATCACAGTGTAAAGATACAGTCATTTCCGGGCTATTAACACACCTGAGCGTAAGCCACACCCACTATATATATATTTTTTATAAATATACCAGCCGCACCTGAGTATAAGCCACAGTTGTCCATGTTATATAAAATAATATATTTACACAAAAAAGGGTTTGTACGGTCATGAAAATCCTGGACAAGTCATGGAATTGATTTGAAAATGGCATTTTATAGGCCTGGATAAGTTTTGGAAAAATAAAAATACCCAGAATATTTAAAAAAAAAAAAAAGTCATGGAAATTTGCTTTAAAAATCTTTGCGTTTCAGTTTATAGATGAACAAAATATATTTACATAAGAGTTATTTAGTAATTTATCTCTACATTATGGAGCTCTCAGCATCTGACACACATTTTATTATAAATAATTGTGTGTCAACATTTTATCTGTTTCATTTTATAGACCTACTATAATCATTTTTAATTTTGATTATAGTTATTTTTTATTTTTTTTTGTCCATGTCTGCGCTGATGTTTTACAAAAAATCGTATGGTCAAAAAAAAAAAAATGCCTTGAAGGCATAAAAAAAATCATGTAAATGTATTGGTTAAAATGTGTAAAATTAAATAATTGTTTAAAATGTGTTTTACAGATTTTTTTTTTTATCTTTTGAAATTCGTTCGATTATATATATTTTTTTTTAGGGTTAGGGTGCCACTTACAATATACTGTTTTTTCTCTTTGTTTATACTATATGTAGATGGAAAAACAGGTTGTGACGTTAAGAAATCAAGCTCACACTATGAGACAGAGACCAACATTTCTGTCCTAACTGTAACAACAGAACATTAATAAGCAGCAGTTTAGAAATATATCGATAACTGATGTTAATCACGGCAGCCCTGTAACAGATCATCAGTGGGAACTGCGATTTTAGTCTAATTTTAGCCCGATTTTAAGCCTGATCTGGTCAAATGTGACTGAATTTAATGATTGGGTCGAATTGTAGCTTCATCTTGCTTCGTTTATTGTGGATGCGATGTCCAAATAACTTCCAAAACAAGCTGCTAATGGCAGTCAGATGCAAGGCGATTTCTTAGCATCATGATCTGTTTTCCATTTACATATAATAAAAAAAGAAAAAAAAAACAGTATTGTAGATTGTATACACCCATATCTCTACTGAAAACTGTTTATTTGTTTGAGTAAAGCACCTTTAAAGCTTGTTAACCCATTAACTAAATACACACTGCATCGTTATATAAGCCAAAGTGTTGAAAGCAAAGTATTAAATAAGTACCAGTTTATAGCCTGGAAATTACGGTATAACGTGATAATGGGATTTTGGATGTTCTGTAGATGTTCTGTAGGTTGTAATCTGTCGAGTTTCTCTTGTCCTCAGACTTCTAAGGATGACCTGCTGCAGTCGGATTTTGAGGGGGCTCTGAAGTTCTTCCGTGTGCCCGTGCCCAAACGGTACCGCTCTGAAGAGAACGCCAAGAAGCTCATGGAGCTCGCCTGTAGCATGAAGGTAACTAACTGATCATCGCTTGTTATAAAATGAGATTACTGTTCTTTTTCACACTATAAGGAGCACTTAAAATCCTTTCATTTTCCCAAAAATCATCAGAGCTCCTTATAATCCGATGCTTCTTATGTATAAATTCTATCGGTCAGGTATTAAAGAGCAGTAAAGCCACTCCACTGAAATATTAAGTTATAAGGGTGAGTTTTTAGTAAAGCCTCTCCAGCACTAAGGCTGGGAGACCCCTCTTCTACCCACTGCTGCTGTTTTAGTTTGGTGAAGGATTTGTGGGCGGGAAGAATGAAAAAAATGAAAATGTGTGAAATGCAAATGTCGCATCACTGATTGGCTAACAGCACGATAATGCTCCCTCAACGGCTCCCTCAACGGCTCCATGGTTGACCTTAGTTTGGGGGCTTTTACTGATTCTGATTTTATTCCCTAATGCAGGCCACAGGGGTACAAAAACAGTTTCTTATGCAGCACGCATATGCAACTCTGAGTGTATTTAAAAAAAAAAAAAAAACAAGAACTAATTGCTTTCTAGTGAAATTAAGCATGGTGCCAAAAGGGTTATTTTTATCTGCTCTAATACAGGGTTTCTAAACTGGTCTCTGCCCAGGACCCACATTTTCTTATGGTCGTTAAGCCACAACCAAATTTTATAGAACACAAACCAAACAAAATTTTGAAAAATAGTCCTCAAAAACCCATTTAAGTGCATTTAAGAGCATTTTTTTCAGAAACTAAAGAGGGACATGAGCAACTACATGTATAAAAGTTGCTAATTTAGACCAATTGTCCCACCCATTTAGCTTTTACTTAGCTGGGTATATCCCCTTTCACTAGTGGTCCTGGTCCAACACCAGGAGGGTTAAGAAGACTAGCACACTCCTCCTCAGATACATGTGAAGTCAGACTTCGCCTCTTTTTGAGCTGCTGCTGATGCTGTAGCATTGCCGAGTAGCATCACAGCGCTAACGCTCGGAGGAAAGCACAGCGACTTGGTTCTGATACATCAGCTCACAGACGCAGCCTTGTGCTGATCCACATCACCCTAGGAGTGATGAGGGGAAAGAGAGAGTGCCATATACTGTACTGTACCCACCCAGAGAGAGCGAGAATAACTGTGCTTCCTCGGGGCTCCGGCAGCTGATGGCAAGATGCATGACCGGGATTTGAACCAGCAATCTCTCGATCATAGTGGCAGCGCCTTTCTCAGTGTTTAACCTGTTTCTCTGCTTTCTTGACTTGAGCTGTACCAAAAACAGATGAGCATTAATTATTTGTAACTTTTATTTAATATTTTTTAATGCATTTTATATACATATGTATGTATATATATATATATATATATATATATATATATATATATATATATATATATATATATATATATATATATATATATATAAAAAGCTGTCTGTAACCAACCCAGAAAGTGTCCCACCAATTGAGAATCGCTTCTCTAGAGAGTCCTATTCTATTGGTCATAATTGTCTACAGGGACTGTGTAAGCTCTATGTGTGTGAATTTGTACGTATTTATCAGTAATGGGTGGAACTTGAGAAAGTAACTGAAAGCAGCGATCGTTAGAAGGGGAGTCCACAAACATTTGGATGTTAAGATTTTATAGGATTTTGTAGAATTTTGTAGAAGCTGTGTAAAGTACCACTGTTTTGTGCAGGATTAGAGATTGAGTGTGAAATGTGCTCACTATATAGTGAACCAGCAGAGGGCAGTGTAGTATAATAGAGCAGGAAAGTGGAAGGAAGATGAGTCTCATATCCTAATAAACTTTGATCTGTATTTAAACAGCCTTTGCTTCACCATTGCACATAAATCTAAGGATCATAAGTTATTATAGATTTTACTGTAGATATGTATTCATTTTATATACTGTATTATATACTGTACTATGTTTAGTTATCGTTTATGTATACACATCCAGAAGTCATGGGATTGCAGAAGGTAAACTGATCTTACCTTAGGGAACGTCTTGGGAACCCTGCACCTGTATTGTGTAAGTTGTCAGGTGTTATCTGTTATCTTGTGAGTGAGCTTGAACCCTGGTTGAACCCCCTGTGCTCATGGCAAGGGCATTTGATGCCTAATAGTGCATATAAATGGATGTCAAATGGATGAGAAATTCCATTATAAGTCAAGTTAACTAGTTTCATCATTAATACTAATATTTACAGGACATACAGAGAATTAAAATGACTTGACTCTCCTTCCCAAAGTTACAGCAAGTACAGAAAATAAGATTATTAATATAAAAGAAGAATGAGAGACATTAAATGTACAACAATACAACAAGGCCACAGATATAGACTTACATGAGACAAGAGACACAAGACAATAGTGCAATAAAAATAAAAGAGTGAGATCAATATTGGAAAAAATTAACATTGCAAATATATATATATTTTTTTTTCGTCAATATATATTGCATTATAAAACAATGCATGGCCCGTGATGTTACCAGCCCCGCCCCCAACTGCACACTATCTCACGTCTGGACCAATCAAGAGCTGAGTCAGCGCAGAGCTCTCAAAACCCAAAGAAAACAGCAAAACAACATTAATCAGCCCTTTAATCAGCATTTCAGTGTCTTTTTAAAAGGTAAATCAGAGCGTTTGTTTTTCTGGGATTAAAAGCGTGCATTCGGCTGTAACTGGAAATATCTGCACTGGACTGAGCAGCACAGCTTTCCACACGTGCGCACGTTTACAAGCACGTGCCCAACCATGTGGATGGAGGCCATGCGTGAGGTTACCTTGTGTTTACTCCTGCCCCCTCTCGCGCTTCTCAGGCAGCAGCAGCCTGTAACTCACACAGACACAGCGCTGTGTATCTACATTATAAATCAAGAATCAAAACATTGCAGCATGATGAAGATTCTCTTGGTGCTTGTTAGAGTTTCACAGTGGAAGTCCTTGAAAGAGAGTAAGAGGAGGAGGCAGTGAAGGTGAGGAGAAGTTTAGGAAGCTCAGTGGCGTCACCTGCAGCCTGATTCTGTCAGTGGAGGAGCTGCAGGAGGTCTGGAGCAGGTGGAGCAGTGCTGCAGTAAAGCTGGAGCTCCACCGCAGAGAGAGAGATGGATTACTGAGACCCAGAGAGCAACACGCTCATAAACTAACAGCAAGATAGATGTGCGTTAACGTGAACATGTGCACTGATGAGGTGTGTGTGTGTGTGTGTGTACAGTAGTCTGACTCCTGTCAGGTCGTTACTGATTGAGTCTCAGCTGGGCATCTCTCCTTCCCAACACAATGCCCTCTCTCTCTCTCTCTCTCTCTCTCTCTCTCTCTCTCTCCCTCCCTGTCCCTCTCCCTCTCCACCATATACACACGCATGCACAGCCCCCTTACGGTCTCTGTTTGTTTGTTGTGTTTGTTGTGTGTGTGTGTGTGTGTGTGTGAATGCAGTGTATATATTTCATGAGTTGTTGCTGTTGGAGGCCATGGCTCTTAAATGCTTGAGATTCTGCCTCCTCCAAAATACACACACACACACACACACGCACGAACGAACGACTTTATGCTCTGTCAGAATGTGTGGTCATGTGAATATGAGATGAGGTTTTCATTTTCCAGCAGGACTTGGCACACTGCCAAAAGCACCAAATGGTCTTATATAATATTGTAATTTTCTGAGACACTGATTTTTGGGTTTGTATTGGCTGTAAGCTTCATAACCATCAACAATAAAATAAATAAATAAACACTTAAAATAGATCACTCTGTGTTTAATACATCTATATTATATATGAGTTTTACATTTTCATGAACTGAATTACTGAAATAAAGTAAGTTTGCAGCTATATTCTATTTTTTTAAATGCACTAGTAGATGTGTTTCTAGCATGGATAGTCTATGAAGCTCTTTATACTCACTTTTTTGATGGTGCTTTTCTCAGACACTCTTTTTTAAACAGGCCTTTTCATATCAATCTGTTCTTCAGAATGTCTTTAAGTAACTGACACTCTGCATCACACGTACAGTATTTCTGCACCTGTAAAAATAGCTGTTTCTTTCTTTCGGTGTGTGTGTGTGTTAAACAGATCAGCCAGAAGAAGCTGAAGAAGTATGAGAAAGAGTACCATACGATGCGAGAGCAACAGGAACAGCAGGAGGCCCCCATTGAGAGATATGAGGTAATGAGTGTGTGTGTGTGAGGTGTGTGTTATTTAAATTTATTTGTGCATTTTTTAGTCTCACCCTTAAAGATATGCTAAATTTTAGGCACCCTTTGATCATATGATGCATAAAAGTGTATGAGACCTACAAAAAAACATATTATTCACATTTTTTTACACTATTTTACACCCAGTTTGTATCAGTTGTCTTTAATTTATTCTCTTTCTTTCCTTTTATTTTGGGAAAGTCCATCCAACAAAAAAATGAAAAACAAAATAGAATTAATACTTACATAGCTTATATATCTTACAAGAAATCTTCCAAGAAGGATGTTTTATTCACTTTAGTACTGTTTACTGCAAATTTCTGTGCACCTGAAGGACTTTATTAACCACTTAAACCCTCTATACTCCTAATTTAGCCCCCCTTGATAGTAAATCTTATCATTTTAATCAGTTTCAGGGACCCTAAAATAGATCTCTGTGGGACTCAGTCAGGATAACATCATATGATTCTAAATCTAAACTGCAGTAAGCTTTAATAGTTATACAGCAGTTTTAGGGATTAAGGATTATTAACTGAATCATTGCCATTGGGTTTCATCCACATCTGAGCATATAGACGCACATACAGTACCAGTTAATTTTATTTTTTTTTAAATGTTCTGCATTGTAGAAAAATATTGAATTATTTAATAAAAAAATGTTAAACAAATCAGAATATGGTTTATATTCTTGTTTAGATGATCAGTTTTACACATCTCTGATGTATGCTTTATTTTCTCAGTCAGCTTTATGAGGTAGAGTCACCTGGAATTCAGGCTTTCAGTTAACAGCAGTGCTGAACTCATCAAGAGTTAATTACTTGAATTTCTTGTCTCTTGTGTTTGAGAGCATCAGTTAGAGTAAAGTAGTGAAGAGGTAGAGTTGGTATACAGTGTGAATAGCTGAATAGCTCTATTTGAGTAATGTTCTAATGTCTCATATTATGAGAAGCAACATCTACTAAAAAATACTTTTGGAAAAATAAAGGTCAGTTGATCAGAAACATTTGAAGATAGCTTTTTAGGCTGTGTAGCAGCTAAGGTTTCTGCTGAACCAGCCTGCTTGCTAGCTTCCATGCTGCAGCACCGCTCGCTCACTCGCTGTTGTGAGGGTACTGGCCACCTCGGGGGTGGAGTTAGTGTTGGGGGACGAGCAGTAGGCGGAGTCAGAGGCCAAAACAAACACAGATACTGTGACGGACTGGTGACGGACGAGCAAGTTCCCTTAATATCTGATGATACATCCTGATAATGTTATTATTTACAAATAAAAAATATAATGCATACTGTTCCTTTAACACTGTTTTTAAGTTACTATGTGATCCCTTATGTGTTCCTTTATAGTCTGATAGATCACTTTTTACATTACATTACATTACATTTGGCAGACGCTTTTGTCCAAAGCGACTTACAATAGTGAAGTACAAAAGTATAGAAGGTAAAGACATCTTTAGATAGGGCCTAAAGGAGGCAGAAGGGAGATAATGGGATAGAGGAGTGAAGGAGGGGAAGAAGGAAATGGGGTTAGAAGTAGTTAGTGTGTTAGAGGTGTTAGGAGAGTAAGTGCTCTTTGAAGAGCTCTGTCTTCAGGAGTTTATTAAAGATAGTGAGAGATTCTCCTGATCTGGTAGTAGAAGATAGTTAGTTAGAGGTGTTAGGAGAGTAAGTGCTCTTTGAAGAGCTCTGTCTTCAGGAGTTTATTAAAGGTAGTGAGAGATTCTCCTGATCTGGTAGTAGAAGGTAGTTTGTTCCACCATTGGGGAACTCTGTATGAGAACAGTCTGGATTGTTTTGTGTGAATGTTTGTTTGGCAAAGCGAGGCGACGTTCATTCTTTACTATTCATTTACTATGTAAGAAATAAATAAAATATAATCTAATCTAATCTGGTATAGAGGTGTGTAAAGTGTAGCTCTGGAGCTGGAGCTGGTTTTACCCTACTGTTCTAAAGAAGCTGGAGAATATTTAAAGGTCCGGCGCCGCTCTGCCCCTCATTAGCATATGAGCGTTGTTGCAGTAATGAGGAGTAATCCTGGAGAAGCTCGGAGGAGAACAGGGGAGATGATGGAGAGATGATGATGAGATGATGAAACGACTGAGGGATAATTGATTACTGTGTCCCTCCACTCGGCCCAGTCTCACCTCAGGAGGAATTAAAGAAATGATTCTGCTAGACCTGTCAATCACACACACACACGCTTAGTAAGATATCTGTGCTGCTTATGTGAGACTGTCAGTATCTGACCCCTCATACTTCATCATATCAGAGATCTGCTTGATTAAAACACAATTCCATCATTACCTGAAGGCCTTTTTAATCATTAATCATCTTAATCAGTCGTTAACAGCTTATAAGAAAATATTGATAAGAAAATATTGATATGTTGGTGTATTTATATTTTTGTATGTGTTGCAATGCTGTATTGATTAAAAAAAACAGTATAGATTTTTTGGTGCCACTTTAAAGTAAGACTACCTTTATAAAGGGTTTATAAATGGCTTACAACTAGTTTATTAATAGTTACTTATTAGGTTGTAAATGCCTTAAAATCATTAATAATCAGTTATAACACATACGTAGAAAGGGCAACAATGACATGTTGTTTGCCAAATAGTAAACCCGCAGCCATCTATATTGTTGCCCTTTCTACGTTTGTGTTAAAACTGATTATTAATGATTGTTAAGGCATTTACAAACTAATTAGTAACCATTAATAAACAAATTATAAACCATTTATAAACCCTTTATAAAGGTAGTCTTATTTTAAAGTGGTACCGATTTTTTAATGATTAGTTAACATGTAAAGATTGGTGGCCATTGATGATTCATTTAACAGTAGTTATTACTCAGGTTTTACCAGTATGATGGTGTGTGTTTTTTTTTTTTTTGTATAAAATGGCAGGTTTTTAATTTTTTTTTGTTTAAACAATCCCAATATATTGCATTGCTTACAGTATCGCAATGTATTGTGATATATTTAAGCAATAATACACAAGACGGAGAGCTGTGCAGTGCCAATATTACACGTTATAGCAGACTACATCAAGTGTGTTATTGTGATTATACCACAGTTCCATTATCACTGTTTATTAAAAGATTTTAAAGAGTTAAAGAGGAGGAGAAAATAGGATCTGTTTGGTTATAAAAACGCCGCCAGTTAAAATAGTTCCATTGCTGCTCTGTTTGTACCTGCGCTGTTGTAAGAGCTGCGCTGTTGCTTGGTTAGCGTGTGTCTTCTACTTCTGGCTATTACGGCTATTATACGGCTATTACGGCTATATTATACTTTTGGCTATTGGCTATTATTTTAAGTTTTGCAGGATTACCAGGGTCCCATATTTTACATTTAGCCTAATGTACCCTATATTAACTGGAAAATATAAACACTTAAGCTTTTATTTTATTAATATCTCTGAACCTGATACTGGTGGCTGATAATATGTGTAATAATGCGTATTTTTCAATCGCAGGGCTTATTTAGTTTAATAATGTCTGAGATTTCTTCGCTGTGCCTCTATGGGATCCAGTGTCCCCCCAGTGGTGTATAATGATATCGCATTTGGTTTGTATTTGGATTGTAAGCGCTGCGTCATTGCTAGTTTACCTGTATTTGGCGGAGTAATACATGGAGAGCTTCTGTTACAGTGCATTACCGGCTGATAACAGCACTCTCAGAACGCCTCTCAGCCAATCACATTGCAAGGTCGGAACTAACTGTGGTATAAAGAATTGTAAGCAAATGCTTCTTGATATATGGACATGGAAAGCGTTGAGAATTTGGCACTGGGATTTACTGGCAAGGACCATTTACTGGTAAAAATTGCAGTAAAGTGCACAATAAGTTAAAAGAGAGAACAGTTTATTCTGAAAATATATTTTTATTTTGTTGTTATATTGAGGTGATTCCTCTAACTTTAGGATTTTTTTCAGCAGCTGCAGCAAGCCCACACTTATCTTTGGATAAATATTAAATTGTGTTCATTTTGGAACCATTCATTTTGGGAGCTGTTTCTCAGAACTCTTCTCAAAGGTTACTCTCCTCACTGTCATGGTTAACTATTATATAGACACTGTCACAAGACCACTGAGTCAGACTGTGCAGTAAACACAGCAGTACACAGTCTAAATCTCTCTCTCTCTTTCTCTTTCTCTTTTTCTATCATTCACAGAGAGAAAACAGGCGTCTGCAGGAGGCCAACATGCGTCTGGAGCAGGAGAACGATGATCTGGCTCATGAGCTGGTCAGCAGTAAGATCTCTCTGAGGAAAGATCTGGACAATGTGAGTTTTTTTTGTTTTTTTTTACTGGATGTTCCTTTTTATCAAACTGTGATGATATGATATGCAAAATAGCAAAGAGAATAGTTTCAGATATTGAAGAAAGGCCTTCATAAGACTGTACAACACCTACACAAGTCATATTGCAGATAAACTGGCCTAAAAAGGCTAAAAAAAAAAGACATCACCAAATTCTCAATCCCACCTTTAAACACGTTTTGCGTCATGAAGTCCTTCACCGAATCCAAATGGCAGGAAGAGTGGGAGCTTAGAAGAGCTTAGCAATAAACTGCATGAAATTCAGATATTGTTAAAACGAACAATCTCTAAGCACAACTCAAGATAAAATCAGAAAATCTACACAAGATGCTGCATAGATCACTTAAATTTAAAACATAGACACAAATGTCTTCTCTCGTATACGGGCTACAGGTGTAGGTGATATAAAACCCTTATTCTCTGCCGTAAAATAACTTTACGCTCTGAAATCTCCTACAGGACACTTGGAGAAGCTTCCTGTTTACTTTATCTCTAATCCACTTAATAATAATTCCAGATCAGTAAGAATCAATCAGGAATCAACCCAAATTCTGCAGGTTTAAAAATAAAGACGTAAAAACTAGACAAACATAACGAAACTAAATGTTTGGAGAAATGAACTGATTGATTTGTATTCAGAAAAATATTGATTTTAAAATTAAGTTTAGGAAAGAGTCAGTTTTATTATCGTTATTAATTAGTAGGGGTGTGACGAGATCTTGTGGCACGAGATCTCACGAGATTAAAACGTGACGATATTTCTCGTCAAGCTTAAACCTGTCTCGCGGGAAGAAAAACAGTTTAGTGTGGGCTTTTTAAGCGGGATCTGGCAACACAGTAGTGATAGCAGCGAGTGTGGGGCCTGAGCAGTGAGAGCAGCTCTCAGCATAAAAGATGCTTCTGCTACTTTTAAGTTGTATGTCTGCTGCATTTTGGCTCCAGTGCAAACAATAATCGGTAACAGAGTGACCAACAAGACACAAACCATATATAAATACTGTAAGTAAATCTTACACCTGACTGTTTCATAGACAGTTGTTCTAATCCCGTAGCTCTGTACTGTATTTCTGTCTCTGTTTGCACTTTAAGCATAGTCTTAATATGACTGGTTATGGTTATGCATAGTTAAATTACAAGAGATTTAGAAGAAAAAAACACAAACCATAGTCTTAATATGACTGGTTGTGGTTTGCACTTATTGTTTGCAGTATATAAGACCTAGAAAAGTTTTATTGTTATTTTTTATTCTTATTTCTATTTCTTATAAAATCAATGTGTGAGAGAAACCAGTCTGTTAAGTTTGTGTTATATAATTTTGTCAAATAAAAGTTTTCAAGCCATTTTTCATTTTTGACGTTTTCTTTAAAATTTTATTTCTAAATCTCTTCTCGTCTCGTTCTCGTGAACCCAATATTGTGTCTCGTCTCGTGATATTAGTGTCTCGTCACACCCCTGTTTATTATTATTTATTTTTAATGTGATGCTTTAATAGAAATCTTCAAGATTTAGGTGTGTAATGTCAGACAGACAATTGACAAAAATGCTGGCCTGTTAAGAGGTATTATAATGTAATATAATATAATAAGGGGTTAAGAATGATAAAATGCAGTCTTGGCAACCGTCGACTGGCATCAGCTGTCCTGCCTATCATCATATAAAACAATCTTCTTACCAAGAAAAGAACATAAAATACCTTTTTGGGAAAAAAAAACACCAGGAAAGATCTTAACGTTCTTATTGCATCTTAACCTCAAACACCTATTTATATAAATACATATGTAGCAAAATATATTTCGCTTTATCATAGTAGAACCTTTAAACAGCACAAATAGCCAAATATGTGTTGAAGCGGCAAAAAAACAACAACCAACCAAACAACTTACATAAGTCTTCCACGACAGCTGAAATACAGGGGTGTAAAAATAGTGTTTTCCCCCTTCATGATTTCTTATATATTTTTGCCTGTTTGTATCTTAAATGTTTCAGATCATCAGATTTAATTTAAATTTAAATATAAGTCAAAGAAACATAAGTAAACACAACATGCAGTTTTTAAATGAAGGTTTTTATCATTAAATGAGTAAAAATATCAAAAATACATGTCCCTTTCTGTCCACACCTGTTCTCAATTAAGAAATCTCTTAAATAGAACCTGCCTAACAATGAAATATACGCATGCTTCTATTTATATAATAAAATGTTGTGATATAATGTGTGTGTGTGTGTGTGTGTGTGTGTTTGTGTGTGTTTTAGGCAGAGGAAAAATCAGATGCTTTAAACAAAGAGCTCCTGATCACTAAACAGAAGCTGGTCGATTCTGAGGATGAGAAGAGGCGGCTGGAAGAGGAATCTGCTCAGGTCTGCAGTTTACTTCTTAATTTTTACCTTTATTCTCTTTTAGACATCATTAGTTTAAAACACGTTGCCTTCAAATTCAGCAAGTCCATTTTGGACATTTTATCCTTTAATAAATTAAACAGAAAAGGATTCATGAAACATAAAACCCCTGGAAAATCCAGTGTTAACTCGATCACTAGCCATTCCAGTGGGTCATCTTAGAATCTTTACTAGAAATAATACAGTATAAGAATATAGGAGTATAGAAAGAATATACACCTTAGCAATAGGGTCTAAAAAACACGATACTTTAAATTCGCTACCAATGCCCAAACAACACTTGTTTTTATACCTTTTTAAATTTGTAACCAAAAAGTACAAAAAGCAATAATTACTCTCACACAATATATTTATTTAACAGCCGACACGAGTAATATCATTGCTAAATTGTCACCATGAGAGACTTAAAATTCACTTAAAAATAAAATTTAATCCTGATTTTTTTTTATTTTATTTTTTTATGCTGGTAGGTACCTGTATTTTTGTGAGGGAGTAATAGTGTAATGTGATTTACTTCTGGTTTACTTTTGGCAGACTTACTCTATTATAATATTTTAGCGTAGAAGTGCAAAAGAAATAGAGAGGGAGAGACAGTGCAAGTGAGCGAGAGAAATCAGGAGAAACTGTGCAAGAGAGGAAGTGAGGAGGAGACAGTGCAAGTGAGCAAGAGAGGAAGAAAGGAAGAGACAGTGCAAGTGAACAAGAGAAATTGCGAGGAAGAGACAGAGCAAGGGAGCAAGAGAGAAAGAGAGGAAGAGACAGCAAGTGAGCAAGAGAAAGTACAAGAGAGGGAGAGACAGAGCAAGTGAGCAAGAGACAGCGAGAGAAAGCATGAGAGACAGTGCGAGTGAGCGAGAGAAAGTGCAAGAGACAGCAAGAGGGAGAAAGACAGAATGAAAGATGGAGAGACCGCAAGAGACAGCGCGAGAGAGGGAGAGAGTGCAAATGACGGAGGGGGGGAAACATTGCGAGAGAAAGCGCGAGAGACAACACAAGGGGGAGACAGTGTTAGAGAAAGCGAGAAACAGCGAGAGCAAAAGAAAGCATGAGAGAATGGGAGAGAGTGCGACTAATCCGGAGAAAGCACAAGAGACCGCACCAGAGGGGTGAGACAGCATGAGTAAACGAGAGAAAGCATGAGAGACAGCACAAAAAAGGGAGCGATTGTGCGAATGAGCGAGAGACGGAGCAAGTGAGACAGTGCGAGCAAGCAAGCGAAAGCACAAGAGACTGTGAGAGAGAGGGTGAGACAGCACGAGTAAGCGAGAGAAAGCATGAGAGACAGCGCGAGAGAGGAAGAGACAGCATGAGTAAGTGAGAGAAAGCACAAGAGACAGTGAGAGAGAGGGTGAGACAGCACGAGTAAGCGAGAGAAAGCATGAGAGACAGCGCGAGAGAGGAAGAGACAGCATGAGTAAGCGAGAGAAAGCACAAGAGACAGTGAGAGAGAGGGTGAGACAGCGCGAGAGAAGAAGAGGCAGTGCAGGTATTATTGTTACATTTCAGATATTTTTTTTAAGTTGGCAGGTCTTCATTAGGACAGTGTTGTTTGGGGGGTGTAGTAAAGGAGGAGTTATATTGAGTTTTAGAGAAACGGGGGGACATGTTTCTCTCTTTTCTTCACCACCCGTTTTTTAATCTTATCTTCTATCTGCTGTTCTGACGCTCCGTCATTAGGAACTCTCCTCAGCTCCGAGTCTGAGTGACAGCAGAGCGGCTGAGTATTAAATTACTGCAGAATCTCAGGAGACATTAGAGCTTTTATTAGTGGGAGAGTAAAGCCTGTGGACAGTAGTTTCCTTGGACAGAGGACAGGCTGGAGCGGAGCGGACAGACAGGTTAAAAATGTCTTTAAACTGATATGGAAGATTTCCCAGGTGGAGGTATGAACTCCTAATTGAGTGTGTGTCTGAGAGCGAGAGAGGAAAGGGAGGGATGATCATGATATAAATAAAAAAAGAGAAGAAAGAGAAGTAGAAGACACTAGAGAAGATACAACACTATTTACTAGTGCATACTTTGTCAGTTCATTCAGTTCAAAATGTGAAACTTATATATTATATAGATGTACTACACACAGAGTGATCTATTTCTTTTATTGTTGATGATTATAGATTACAGCCAATAAAAAAACAAAAATCAGTGTCTCAGAAATTACAATATTAAATAAGACCAATTGGTACCTTTGGCAGTGTGGGCAGTGTGCCAAATCCTGCTGAAAATTAAATGTATAGAAAATGAGAAATGGCTGAAATAACAAAAAAGATGCAGAGCTTTCAGACCTCAAATAATGCAAAGAAACAAGTTCATATTCATAAAGTTTTAAGAGTTCAGAAATCAATATTTGGTGGATTAACCCTGGTTTTTAATCACAGTTGCATCTTCATGCATCTTGGCATCATGTTCTCCTCCACCAGTCTTACACACTGCTTTTGGATAACTTTATGCTTTGACTCATCATTTTTAAGTGATCTCATCAGTATTATAATTGTAAAATGGGATGGGGTTAAATGTGTAAAGATGTAGAATATGCAAAAATAGTAGAGTAAACAATTATACAATCATACAATAATAAGAAATGGAATTTGGGATGTAAATCTTTTCTGATGGTCCATTACACACTAAATGTCAAGCAATATTAAAGCTGGCATTTTCAATTTGTGGATCAAAAAATAAGTTAAAAGTAAAAAAAAAAAAAAAAAAAAAGAAAGGAAGTTAAAAGTTTTTGCTGTTTTGGGAAAACAGTGTTGTGCATCACTTGTTTGTCTAGTTGTAAATGCCAGTGAGTTTTTTTTCCATTTTAAACAGAAATGTTTCTGCTTCTGAATCAGCCGAAATGAAGCGTACAGGTTGAGTTTCTGTGGAATAAACAGCAGCACGTGCTCAGGGATTCTGAGCGCATTGAGAGGAGCTGGAAGAATCATTTCCTGTTGGTTTTTCACGGTTCTATAATGCAATTTCTTTACAAATTCAACAGGAGACTGCAGCCGTGAAAGAGCACCAGATACAGTTATGAAAAATTCCCAGTGCTGTGTATTGTCAGTGTAATAGCATTCACATAAACCTGCCTACATAATAGAAGCGCTATTCTCCTGCCGGCGCGTATTTATTCAGCTCTTTGTGCTCGGGTTAGGGAAGAGGAAGGCAGTTTGTTTTGCTGCTCAGTAGGCTGTAGAGAAATCTGCTTTACTGAATAATTTGCAGAAAGAAATGTTCAGTGAAAAACATTGTAAAGTTTATTATATGACTGTTACGTTCCCAATTAAAAGTGTTGTGGTCTAGGGTGAATCAGGAAGTAAACAAAAATAAAAATTGATTGAATAAAGGGACTGGAAGCAGAGATTTAGTAGAAAAGAGAAAACCAGGGATTTTACTGGATGTTTTACACAATTACAAAAGTGTACAATTACACAAATAGCAAATGAAAGATACAAAAAAAAAAACAAGCGTATAACAAAAAAGATATTAATAATAATAATAATAAATCAATAAGCCGTTTCTTCAAACTAAAATGCCTAAGGTGGACTGTGGACGGTGCCAAAGGAAAGAAAATAATATAAGTGCTAAACTACCTAACCCAAAAACTAAACTAAACCAAAAATACAATAGTGGCACCCGCCCCTTACCTGGTGTGTCTAGACATTGTGTTACCTACGTGATGAATAATGTGAAGGGCCCAACTTATCTGTCCACCAAAGTGTAACAGAGTGGAGGGTGAGGGAGGGAGAACACTCAAACAAACACCTCACTCTCACAGAAACAAACTACCTACTCCACTTTCAGCCAAACATTCACTACTCACAACTATTCACAGGAAACACAGAAACAGACAGAAACAGCTTAAATAATCACAGCTCTCGCAAACACAGGTCTTTCCTCTCAGCTCTCATCTCCCGACTGACGCGACTGAGCTGCGTTATATTTGAAAAGGCCCGCCCCATCCGGTCAGAACATGCAGGTCATTGGCGGGTGAAGATCCAGCGGGGGAAGATCTATTGGGCGGCCAGACGACGCTCCTCCTACTGGGTCCTCCCACCAGACCTAATCAGCCAATCAGAGACAGGGAAAGAGCGAGAGACAGACAGAGAGAGAGAAACGGGGAGAAAGAGAGAAAAACACTTTCTACGTGCATATGCACGTAACACGCCCCCCCTAAAAAGAGCAACACAGTTTGCGATCAGTTACATAAAAAAAAAAAATGTTTTTCGTCAGTACTTCCTTTAAACAACAACACCAAGAGAGTGTTAAAAAAAAACTATGATACACGAGAAAGTGCATCAGCCACAACATTATCGACACCTTTTTTGTGTCGAATCTCCAGCTGGTAATCCTGTAGTAGAAGAGCCCACCGCATCAGTCTCTGATTCTGATTGAACATCCTGGACAGAAAAACTAATGGGTTATGGTCAGTAAACACAACCACAGGAAAAGAAGAACCCCCAACATAAACTTCAAAATGCTGTACTGCTAGAATCAGGGCTAGTGCCTCTTTCTCTATGGTGGAATAATTGCGTTGGTGCTTGTTAAATTTGTGGGAATAATAACAAGTGGGATGAAGGATGCCATCTGGATCTTCTTGAAGAAGAACTGCCCCAGCGCCAACATCACTAGCATCTACCTCCAGCAAAAATGGCTTACTAAAATCAGGAGCCAAAAGTATAGGGGCTTCGGTTAACAAAACCTTCACACTAGTGAAAGCGTGTTCACAAGCAGGAGACCAAACAAAATCCACTTTAGGACTCAGGAGCTTAGTGAGGGGTTCTACCACATCTGAGAAGTTTCTACAAAAACGTCTGTAGTATCCTGCCATGCCAAGAAACCGACGCAAACTACGCCTAGTCTTTGGTGCTGGGAACACATGAATTGCAGCAACTTTTGCCGCCAGAGGGCGCACTTGACCCTTCCCAACCTCCATACCAAGGTATGAAACAGTAGCCTGGGCAAACACACATTTAGCTAAGTTCAGAGTCAGAGAAGCATCCTTCAATCGGTTAAAAACCTCTCGCAAGGTGGAAATATGAGAGGGCCAATCATGATTGTAAAGTACAGCATCGTCTAAATAAGCGGAGCAGTGTGGGACATCACCTAAAACAGTGTTAATTAGCCGCTGAAACGTAGCCGGTGCGTTTTTAAAACCGAACGCCATTACAGTGTACTGTAGGAAATGATCAGGTGTAACGAACGCTGATATCTCCGACGCTTCTGGGGACAAAGGAACCTGCCAATATCCTTTCAGTAAGTCAAGCTTTGTCACAAATTTAGCAGAACCAATGTTATCTATACAGTCATCCATTCGTGGCAATGGATAGGAATCTGGGACTGTAACAGCATTAACCTTTCTGTAGTCGGTACAGAACCTAAAGGTACCATCAGGTTTAGGGATAATTAAACATGGCGAGCTCCAAGGACTCACACTAGGTTTTGCAAAGCCATGTTCCAACAAATACTCTACCTCAGTTTTCATCAGTTCTCTCTTTTTTGCATTAGCACGATATGGGTGCTGCTTAATCGGGCGTTCAAAGGTCACCTTTATGTCGTGACATAACACAGATGTTTGTGAAGGGACATCATTAAACAGCTCAGGGAACTCCTCAACTAAAGAGAGAATGTCTTCTCTTTGACTTTGAGTTAGGTGGCTTAAACTCGTGGGTAGCTCACTTACTGCTTGAGAGTTAGGGACGCGAGCAGTAACAATGCTGGAGGAACGCAACTGTGACGAGTCATCGTCGTCTGACACGTCTTCTGTAGCAGCAACCAAAACCGGCTTCGTGGCATCAGCTGTACTTTCCCTGGTGAGATACAGCTTCAGCATGTTAACATGGCAAACACGAGAACTTTTCCTTCTATCAGGCGTATTAATGAGATAGTTTGTGTCACTTAACTTTTTTTTTACAGAATAAGGACCTGAGAAGCGAGCAGAAAGAGAGGAGCCAGGAACAGGCAGGAGAGCGAGCACCTGATCCCCTGGATTAAAACTGCGTGATACAGCACGTTTGTCATGGACTTTTTTCATTTGCTCCTGGGACGACTGTAAAGTCTCCCTTGCTATTTCCCAAGCCTTGTGCAACCTCTCACGGAACGAACTCACATACTCTAAAACTGATTTGGGCTGACCAGCATTGCTGATCTCCATAAGTGATTCCTGCATTACTTTCAAGGGACCACGCAACGTGTGAGCAAACACCAGCTCTGCAGGGCTAAACATTAAAGATTCTTGTACAGCTTCCCGCAAAGCGAACAACATCATTGGAACACCCTCGTCCCACTGTTTACCCGTTTCAAAACAAAATTTTCTCAAAGCTGCTTTGAGTGACTGGTGAAAGCGCTCGAGAGCCCCTTGCGACTCAGGACGATAGAGAGAGGAAACAACGTGCTGCACGTTTAGAGTTTTCATGACCTGACTAAAAACTTTCGACATGAAATTTGTCCCTTGATCTGTTTGGATAATTTTCGGCAGCCCAAAGGTAGAGAAAAACTTGATCAGAGCACGAATAATCACTGGCGCTGTAATTTTTCTGAGGGGAATCGCCGCAGGAAAGCGCGTAGCTGTGCACATAATTGTCAAAAGAAACTCATTACCCATTTTAGACTTTGGCAACGGACCAACACAGTCTACCAGCACCCTCTCAAAAGGTTCTGTCATAACGGGAATTGGACAAAGAGGAGCTGGGGGAACCACCTGATTAGGCTTCCCGGTGCACTGACACACATGACAAGTACGGCAATACTCCACAACATCTTGCTTAAGTGACGGCCAAAAAAAATATTTCAGAACACGGTTGTACGTCTTGGTTACCCCTAAGTGTCCAGACCACGGCGCATCATGAGCTATGCTTAATATGTGTCTTCTATAAGCAAGGGGGACGATAACCTGGTAGTATGTGTGGAGCTCGGGGTTTTTGTGCGCGCTCCATTTACGCATCAAAAGTCCGTTGTCAAGATAACACACAGTCCTGTCTGAATCACTATTATCCTCAACAGCCTTCTCAAAATATTTTCTTAAAGACGGATCGTCTTTCTGAGCCTTCATAAGTGACTCCCGACTAAGACCACAATCCAGTAACTCACTTAGCTCAACTTTCTGTTTCGCAGGGAAACCCTCAGCTAAGAGTGCATCAGCGACCTCATCCGTTACATCACGAGCTAAAAAGGTATCAGACAGCTCAACATCTCCAAACTTGCGCGCCTGGGCGCGAGTAACCACACAAGCAGGGAAAACATTAGGTTCTTCTCTCTCGCACACATCAGAACTACATAAAACGGGCGAATCTAAAATCTCTAAAATTGGGAACACTTTCCCACCAGCGAGATCATTGCCCAGAATTACGGTAATGCCATCCACGGGTAACGCATCACATACAGCAAACCTGAACAGTCCAGAAAGCAGATCAGAAGACAGACACACAGTGTGCAACGGCAGTTTCACATACTCATTGCCCAAGCCTTTACAGACAGCATATGATCCACAAAAAGAATCCATTCCAAACAGCAAAGTTTTTGCTAAAATAAGGGACTGCGCAGCACCAGTATCTCTCAAGATGTTAACCGGGACCGCAGGTTCACCTGTCTTTAAGCTAACTTCACCACGTGAAATGAATGGGCTATAACACGAGTCCGGTAAAGAGCTAACATACTCACTCACCAGTACAGAGCTACGATCCACAAGAGCTACAGGCTTAGCTGGTCCATCAACACGCTTACTCCCCATCTTTTTCTTAAGGGCAAGGCAGTTACCAGCTATGTGACCTATTTTGTGGCAATAATAACATTCTCTGTCGACATGAGAGCGCGGCGGAGAACCAGCACCGCGAACAACTTTAGCTCCCCCACCAGAAACGTTTACAGCCTGCGGAGCGACAGGTTTAAAAGTCTGCTTATGGGTCAGAACAAACTCATCTGCAAAAACGGCAGCCTGAGATACAGTTGGCACCGTACGTTCATTTAAGTACACTACTACTCGTTCTGGTAGACAATTTTTAAACTCCTCTAGGAGGATTAACTCACGCAGAGAATTAAAACTGTCAACCTTACAAGCGCTGCACCACTTATCAAAAAGGACCGACTTTTCTCTGATAAACTCTACGTGCGTTTGAGATGCTTGTTTACGGAGGCTCCTAAAGTGCTGTCTATAAGCCTCGGGGACTAATTCATAAGCACGCATAATAGCAGCCTTAACTACATCATATTGAAGACTATCTTCAAGAGAAAGAGCTGAACAAACCTCCTGAGCCTTCCCAGCTAACTTACACTGGAGTAAGAGAGTCCAAACCTCTTTTGGCCATCCCAACATAACAGCGAGCCTCTCAAAAACGCCAAAATAGGTGTCTACTTCTGATTCTCTGAAAGGAGGAACCAGGGCCACATATTTACTGATATCAAACAACGGAGAAGATGACACAGTGGGGGTGGAGCTTAAGCTAGACTGCACAGTGGGGGTGGAGCCTACGGTGGACGGGACTGGGTTAGACGGGGCAGCAACGCTCGCAGCGCTTGCTTGAGCGAGCGCGAGTGGCTGACTGAGCTGGACTGAGGCGAGTTCCCTCGTCTTCAAATCCAGTTCGCGGAGCCGTATCTCACGCTCATTCTCCAACTCCAACTTACGAACGGCCAACCGAAACTCGTGGTCAAGCTGACGCGCCTCAGTTCTCTCCTTCACCTCCAACTGGAGACGAGCTAGGCGAAAGTCAAAAGGACCCTCCGCCTCGGAGGGCGGGGATTCAGGGTCATAGGGAGGAAGAACAGCCCTTACCTCACTTTCTGCCGCCGCTGACGGAGTTACCGGTTCATCTGGCCCGTCCGAGCTGTCCAGACCTCCCAAGTGCGGGAGGCCCTCGTCAACCACTGCGCTAACCTCCACAGAAGAGGACGCCTCACCAGTAGTGTCTGCCACGGGCTGTACAGAAACCAAACCCACATCAATTAAATATTGTGTCACTAAATTCCGAATGTCTTTCTTAAACATTGCTCTGGTAACAGTAAGTTTAAAGTGGCCAGCTATTTGAAGCAACTCATCCTTTTTGCAAGACTCTAAAACAGCTAAACTAGGGGACTCAAGGAAAGCCTGCACATCAAAGGAACCCATCTTACAAAAATAGTACCAAAAAACAACAAATGTCCATAAAAAAACTACCTCTTACACAAAATCACCCTACTTCCAGCGACATTTAATACAGTATTCAATACAAGAGATGAAATATGTAAAAAAAAAAAAAAAAAAAAATTAATCAATATTAATTAATCAATTAAGAATTAATTAATTAATAGCCAATCAATTAATTTATCCCGGACGAGCCCCCAATTGTTACGTTCCCAATTAAAAGTGTTGTGGTCTAGGATGAATCAGGAAGTAAACAAAAATAAAAATTGATTGAATAAAGGGACTGGAAGCAGAGATTTAGTAGAAAAGAGAAAACCAGGGATTTTACTGGATGTTTTACACAATTACAAAAGTGTACAATTACACAAATAGCAAATGAAAGATACAAAAAAAAAAACAAGCGTATAACAAAAAAGATATTAATAATAATAATAATAAATCAATAAGCCGTTTCTTCAAACTAAAATGCCTAAGGTGGACTGTGGACGGTGCCAAAGGAAAGAAAATAATATAAGTGCTAAACTACCTAACCCAAAAACTAAACTAAACCAAAAATACAATAGTGGCACCCGCCCCTTACCTGGTGTGTCTAGACATTGTGTTACCTACGTGATGAATAATGTGAAGGGCCCAACTTATCTGTCCACCAAAGTGTAACAGAGTGGAGGGTGAGGGAGGGAGAACACTCAAACAAACACCTCACTCTCACAGAAACAAACTACCTACTCCACTTTCAGCCAAACATTCACTACTCACAACTATTCACAGGAAACACAGAAACAGACAGAAACAGCTTAAATAATCACAGCTCTCGCAAACACAGGTCTTTCCTCTCAGCTCTCATCTCCCGACTGACGCGACTGAGCTGCGTTATATTTGAAAAGGCCCGCCCCATCCGGTCAGAACATGCAGGTCATTGGCGGGTGAAGATCCAGCGGGGGAAGATCTATTGGGCGGCCAGACGACGCTCCTCCTACTGGGTCCTCCCACCAGACCTAATCAGCCAATCAGAGACAGGGAAAGAGCGAGAGACAGACAGAGAGAGAGAAACGGGGAGAAAGAGAGAAAAACACTTTCTACGTGCATATGCACGTAACAATGACCAACAAAACAAGTTAGATCAGCAATAACAATAGGGGTCCAGCAGTAGATGCCCCTGCCACCATTCTTCACAGATCTGAGTTTAAAACACAATTTTAGCTTGTTTTTTAAGTTTCTGTGTGTTTTTTGTTGATTGCCAATCACAAAAACTTTAGCTCAGAGGCAATTCATCACAGATATCTAGCAGGTTTAATATCTAGACCAGTCCGCGATTAGGAGTCAAGAGCTACTTTCAGCCAATGGGATTGCATAGAAAGAGAGAACTGCAGGTCCAAAATGCATCTTCTGCATGACCAAAGCTGTGTATTAAGAGTCTGACCACTTTCTGTTCCCCATATTAAATCAAGAAATTACTGTTAAACTCTAAAGTGAACCTTTGAGTTGGTGCTCTATGAATGGAGTGAACGGACTTATATAGTAATATATAGTATTTTTTCTGCTTGTTCTGGGATATTCCTTTCATTTTAGGAAATAATGTAATGCGTTTTACTAAAAAAAAAAAAAAAAAAAAAGCAAAGATAGCATACCTGTATATTAAGATTTTTCTCCAGTATTTTCTCCAGATTTTGGGCAGTAAAGACGCTGCATTACTACTACTGGAGGTTTATAATTGCCTAAAACATTAGATTTTGCTTTGTATTGAATCATTTATTACAGTTCTTACTATAAAAATGATTAGACATTTATATTGATTTTGCTTAGTTGCTCCATATAAACCAACTCATTTTCGACTCACTTCAAGTGGGTATTCTCCTCTGTTGAGATTCTCTGGCATTGCATCAGTAGTTTTTTACATGTGTTCTTGTGATAAAATGTGATTTTGTAGATGTTCTTTCCTCAGTTTCCGCAGGAAGTAAAGGCAGAACCTCTTCTGTAAAGTGGCTAACTATGCCGAATGTTAAAAAATGTAAACATAAGTGTAAATATGTAATTTTTATGAGTTATGTTTTTTTTTTTTTGTTTTTTTTTAGCTGAAGGAGATGTGTCGGCGAGAGCTGGACAAATCAGAGTCTGAGATAAAAAAGAACGGCTCCATCATCGGAGAATACAAACAGGTCAGTCTGCAATACGCTTTTATGATATTTGGGGGAAAATGAAAACAGTTATATAAAAACTAACAAAAATGTGTCATTATGGCTTTGCACAGAATCACTCTCACGTAAAGAGATTTCACCAGCTCTATTCTTGCCATTGTTTAGTCTCTTTCAGAATTAAATGTTTTGGACAGTAGGTATAGATTCCTCCTTCAGACAAAGTCTGCTGGCTAATCCTGCTGTGTACTGTCCGAGGTTCTCAACCAGCAAACTGAAATGGCTTTTCTTAAACAGATCTAGTGGGCGGGGCTCTGGTAGGGGGTTGACGAATGAAGGGTGGTGCCTGGTTGGTTCTAAGCACATTTCCTTATTTTTATAAGGGATACACTAAGGGGGTCACAATAAGGGAGGGGCCATCCAAACGACTCATGATTACTGGCTCCAAAATCTTTCTGCTGATTCACAGAAAACAGATGGATGGATTTGTTTTTATAGGGGCAGAAAGACCCAGGTGGTTAAAAGTAAAGAAGAATCAAGTGAATGTGTTCGATTCCATCAGCAGCTCACCTAAATTATCATGATTTATCATAGATTTATCAAACCAGGTGTTGGATTAAATGCTGAGTACCGTACTATTAATAATATATTAGACTCCATTCTGAGAGATGTTTTAATAACAACACTGTGGTGTAAAACCATTACCATTTAATAAATGAATTTCCTTTTCTCAGATATGTAAAACATGTCCACAGTTAATGCAGCAGAGCATTTACAATTTAAAGGGACTGAAAAATAAATTGAAATCAAAATTAAAATCAAGTATTGAATCAGGTAAGTTAAAATAAGGAACTTCATAAAGAAAACAATAATAATCAAATGGTAAATGCATTAGAAAAACAAGCAAAAAATATAGGATTTAATTAAGAGAAAATAAAATAATTCAAAATAAAAGAACAAGTGGACGGGCTTAAATGTAAAGCAATAAAATATAAATAAAGAGATAAATAATTCGAATATAAATAAACAAATAACTAACTAAGAATAATAACAAAAAAATTAAGTACCTTCAATAACCCCACGATTATAAAAAAAAGTAAATTATGACAATAAAAAGTAAAACAGAAGATTTTATATATATATATTATTATTTTTTTTTTATGATAAAACAGTAATGTGGCAACATTGGGGGCTAAATCAGTTGCAAAAAAACCTAGCCTACAAGAATGATGTCTGAATGAATTTCCTCTAATTTAATATAATTTAACATGTTTTAAAAATATAAAATAATTTCTAAACAAACAAACTATTTTATTTTGAGCTTATAGCCCAAGTGCAAAAACACAAAAATCAGTAATACAGCTATGCACAGCACAATCATTAAACCGAAACAGACCAACATTTACATAATTTACAATGACTTTCCTCTGCTCTAATATAATTAACAATGTTTAAGAATATAAAATACTTTTTTTTGTTTTTGGTTTTTAAGCAAATAGCCTTAGCTCGAAAAAACAAAAACAGTAATTTACTGGCCAGCTTGAGCAGCGGAGAAGCCGTGAAGTACAAAAACACATGCAAAAAAAAACATTAAAAACAGCCTATCACAGATCATTTTCTTGAGCCCGACCCTGCCCGAGAAAAGAGTGAGAGCCGGGAGTCTGTGGAAAATTTGGCAGTGGATTAATTAAGGGGACCGTGAGTTGCTTTTTTTTTGTACTTTAATCCATTTTTAATCCGTCTTTTTAAAAATGAATATTCAAATATTCGCTACCAATCAGTGCTGAATCTCCGGAGCGCAACAAACGCTGTTCGGGCCAGCCTTACTGATGAGTGTAGTAGAGTTAGTACAGTGTGAGCTGTGCTCTATAAAAATAGTTATTCTCACGTCCCTGTAGAGCTGTTTTTAATGGGGCTGCTGACAGTGTGATTCATACCCAGTGTGATAATGGGCTCCTCAGAGCAGAACAGGTTACACACACACACACACACACACACACATACACACAAACACACACTAATAGAGCTACACACACATGAACATAAAAAAAAAAGGACACAGGGAACACACTAACACACACACGGCAGATATTTATCATATGAAACAGCAAGTCACAGTGTTCAGCTACAAGACATATAGTCCTATATTAGAAGATCTATAAGGAACATAAAAGTAATCAGAAACGATTAACGAATAAAGATATATTGCCCGTATTTATTGAGCTACACATACAGAAGTACAGGGGTTGGACAATGAAACTGAAACACCTGTCATTTTAGTGTAGGAGGTTTCATGGCTAAATTGGAGCAGCCTGGTGGTCAATCTTCATTAATTGCACATTGCACCAGTAAGAGCAGAGTGTGAAGGTTCAATTAGCAGGGTAAGAGCACAGTTTTGCTCAAAATATTGCAATGCACACAACATTATGGGTGACATACCAGAGTTCAAAAGAGGACAAATTGTTGGTGCACGTCTTGCTGGCGCATCTGTGACCAAGACAGCAAGTCTTTGTAATGCATCAAGAGCCACGGTATCCAGGGTAATGTTAGCAAACCACCAAAAGGACCAACCACATCCAACAGGATTAACTGTGGACACAAGAGGAAGTTGTCTGAAAGGGATGTTCAGACGCTAACCAGGATTGTATCCAAAAAACATAAAACCACGGCTGCCCAAATCACGGCAGAATTCAATGTGTACCTCAACTCTCCTGTTTCCATCAGAACTGTCCGTCACCATAATAAATTATTGTGGTCTAAAACCAGGTGTTTCAGTTTCATTGTTCAACCGCTGTAGTATGTAGTATGTAATGCATGTGTAACATAACCTGCCAGATGTCCCAACCTTTGTAGGAGTTGTAGAGGTTCCAAATGGAGTCCTGCCATAATCTATTCTATTAGACTGGTAATGTAATTTTAGGTGGGTAGTCCAGGTCCCCGTAGTGGTTCAATCAGTGTTGTTTAAGCACTAATGATGTCCTCGATACGATATTTAAAAGAGGATATATTAAGCGAAATTCACTTTTTGTGTGCCTTTTATAAACATTTATAAACATTTCACGCTCCAAAAAAATCCTTCCATCTGTTTTTTGTGAAGCAGCTGAAGGAGTTTAATGTCAGGAATCATTTGCTTCTATAGAGCATATGGATGCTCCACCCTTATTGTGATGTCCCAATGAAAATAACACCTGTATAGAATCACCCTGGCTCCACCCCTCACCCGTCAACACCCGCGAGAGCCCCGCCCACTAGATCAGTTGAAGATGTACCATTTCTGTCTGCTGGTTGTGAACTTTAGACAGTACACAGACTTCGTTTGAGGGCGGAATCTGGACTGACTGCTTGTGGCAAATCAGCAGATGAAGATGATGTATTAATTATATAGATAATGTATACTTATAAAGTATAAACATGGGGCGAGGCCAGCAACAGCTTATTTGCATAAAAGAATAGCTGGTGAACTTTATCTTTATGTTAAAGTGATTGTGTGTAAAGAATTAAACTTTAT
The DNA here is from genome assembly GCF_023375975.1 of Astyanax mexicanus. Classification (NCBI taxonomy): domain Eukaryota; kingdom Metazoa; phylum Chordata; class Actinopteri; order Characiformes; family Acestrorhamphidae; genus Astyanax; species Astyanax mexicanus. Next base: position 16,097,160 of record NC_064427.1, on the reverse strand, counting down.
TAAAATGTTTTGTACTACTTCTAATTTGTGTAAAAAAGGTATAATATAAACAATACTATATTATTCCAATTTCGTCATATTTAAAACTCTGTATCTTTGTGTATAATTCGATCACACAGTGTTGCATGTTTTCATGCTTTAAAAAGTATTCAAATATATATTTTAAATACGTTTTTCCTTAACCATTTAACCATTTTAATCAATAAATCTTTATTTTCATTCGGGAGTACATTGAGGGTTACGTTTGTTTACAGTGCAGATGAGCATTTCAGTTTAAAAGCGATTGAAAACATTTAAATTAGAAATAGTAGGGAAATAAATACAAGAGATACAATTTTTAAATAAACTTTTATTATATTTTAGATTTTATGGGGAAAATAGGAAAATCTAAAAAAAAAAAAAGACCATAAAGGAAAATGTTGACACATAAAAAGTAAAGAATTTATATAATAACGAAAAAGATAATAATAGTAAAAATAAAGTAAAATTATAAAAATGATGAAATGAGAAGTAAAAAATAAAAAGTAAATAAATAAGCAAAAAAAATAATTAATTAAAACATTATTAAAAATTAAAAAATCAGTAATACAGCAATGCACGGCACAATCACTAAACCAAAACAGACCAACATTAACAAAATTAACAATGACTTTCCTCTGCTCTAATATAATTAGCAATATTTGTTTTTAAGCAAACAGCCTAAGCGCGAAAACACAAAAACAGTAATTTACTGGCCGGCTTGAGCAGCGGAGAAGCCGTGAAGTACAAAAACAAATGCAAAAAAAATAAAAAAACAGCCTTTCACAGATCATTTTCTTGAGCCCGACCCGGCCCGAGGAAAGGGTGGGAAATCTTGTAATAATTAATTTAAAAACAGTAAAAGTAAAAGACAAACTTAAAATTTAAAATGAATTTCTTAATCAGGTTTGTGTTCTTTCCACTTCACTCTCTCACATTTCTCTTTCCCCTTGGTGATTTTTTTTCCAGACACCTCCATAATTGTTGGTTATATTTAAGTCTGCTTTCTTAGCACCACTTTACATGCGCACAAATTAACCTGCAAACTGACTACATGCAAAAAATAGCATCTTTTGTAAAAACTGGAATAAATAAGAAGAGGAAGAGACTTAATAAGAAAAAAACAGAAATCAGTGAGACATGCACAGATCAAGCAAAACATTATGACCACCCTTCATTTATTTTATCCCCAATATTCGTTACTTCAGCTCCACTGATCATGAAGGTGTGGCGCAGTGGATAACACCTCTACCTGCCAGTGTTTTAACATTATGCATATTTCTGTTTCTTTTGTGTCTCAGATTTGCTCTCAGCTGAGCGAACGGCTTGAGAAGCAGCAGACGGCCAACAAAGGAGAGCTGGAGAAGATCAGGGTGAGTATTTCCTAATTCCTATATTTCAGTAATAATTCAGTTAAAAAATGTTTTAACTCATTTATTATATAGATGTTTTAAACACAGAGTGATCTATTTTAAGTGTTTTTCTTTTATTGTTGATGATTATGGTTTACAGCCAATAAAAACCCAAAAAAATCAGTGTCTCACAGAAAATTAGAATATTATATAAGACCACTTTTGGCAGTGTGGGCAGTGTGCCAAGTCCTGCTGGAAAATGAAATCTGCATCTCCATAAAACCATCACTGATTTTTGGAAACTTCACTCTAGACCTTGAGCAGTTTGGACTGTGTGTCTCTCCACTCTTCCTCCAGACTCTGATCCCTTGATTTCCTTTAAATGAAATGTAAAATTTACTGATGATCAGTGATGGTTTGGAGAGACATGTCATCTGCTGCTGTTGGTCCACTGTGTTTTATTATCAAGTCTAAAGTCAGTGCAGTTTCGTTTTCCCACAAAATCTTACAGCACTTCATATCTTACAGCTTCCCTCTGCTGATAACAACTTTTATGTAGATGCAGATTTCATTTTCACACTGCCAAAAGCACTGATTGGTCTTATATAATATTCAAATTTTCTGAGACACTGATTTTTGGATTTTTATTGGCTGAAAGCCATAATCAATCATAAATAAAATAAACACTGTGTTTAAAATGTTGGTTTTAAATGGTTTCAAGGTGTTTAATGGTAAATAAATAAATCTCTTCTTCAGTCATAATGCATTTCTCACAATTTAGGAGAATTCTCATTGATACTATAAAAGTGTGTGTGTGCGTGTGTGTAATGAGGTGAGTGTTGAGTGGAGAGGCTCTTGAGTGTATGATGATGGGCTCTCCACATACAGAGTGGTTGAACAGCGAGCCTCTCAAGACACAAAACACAGGCAGATTATGTGCTGAGAGAGAGGTGTGTGTGTGTGTGTGTTTGCTTCATATTATTTCCCCTCTTAAAACCCTGATGATGCTTTACTTCTGCTCTGCTGACAAAACTGCACACTTATAGCACTGAAACGTGTGTGTGTGTGTGTGTGTACGCGTGCGTGTGTGTGTGCGCTTGTGTGCGCTTGTGTGCGTGGGAGTATAAGGGTTTCCATGTGCACTTTATGCTTTTACATGGAGTGTGTGTAATTGTGTAGGTGTGTTTAGTTCAGTTTAGAGATTGTAATTGCTGTTAAATCTAAAGAGTGTAATGCAATAATGAATAAATTAAGGTAGGTAGGTAGGTAGGAAACAGGAAGGAAGAAAGAATAAAGAAGGAAGGAAGAAAGAATAAAGAAGGAAGGAAGAAGGAATAAAGAAGGAAGGAAGAAAGAATAAAGAAAGAAGGGAGGAAGGAACAATGCAGGAAGGAAGAACGGAACAAGGCAGGAAGAATAAAACGAAGGAAGGATCAAGGACAAACTGCACACTTGTAGCACTGAAGTGTGTGTGTGTGTGTGTGTGTGTGTGTGTGGGAGTATAAGGGTTTCCATGTGCACCTTATGCATTTACATGAGTGTAATTGTGTAGGTGTGATCCTAATTGCCATTAAATCTAAAGAGCGTAATGGAAACACTTGAGCAAGAGTGACACACACACACACACACACACACTCACACCAGTTCACAAGTTCAGAAATACGGCTCTGGAATATAATCAAGCGGAAGATGGATGATCACAAACCATCAAACCAAACTGAACTGCTTGAATTTTTGCACCAGGAGTAAAGCAGCATAAAGTTATCCAAAAGCAGTGTGTAAGACTGGTGAAGGAGAACATGATGCCAAGATGCATGAAAAAAAACTGTGATTGCAAACCAGGTTTATTCCACCAAATATTGATTTATGAAGTCTTAAAACTTAAAACTTGTTTTCTTTTAATTATTTGAGGACTGAAAGCTCTGTAGTTTATAGAATAAAACGACAATGTTCATTTTACTCAAACATAAACCTATAAATAAGAGAAACTGATTCAGAAACGGAAGTGGTCTCTTAATTTTTGCTGTATAAAGCGGCCAGAGACATTATTTTTATTTTGGCACATATACAAATATATTTTTTAAATATATTTACATTTCTATAAAATATTGCTATTCACACTATTATGTTAATAAAGTGTATGTATATGTAATATGTGTGTGTGTAGCTGAAGGTGGAGGGGTGTGAGAAGTGCAGCGGTCTCTTCAGTAAGGAGGGGCGTCTGAAGGCGGTGAGCGTTCAGAAGGAGGGCAGTGAGGTGGAGGAGGCGGATGAGGAGAAGGAGGCTCTGCAGGCTCAGCTCAGAGAGATGGAGCTGGAGCTCGCCCAGACCAAACTACAGCTGGTGGAGGCAGAGTGCAAAATACAGGTACAGATACACACCTCACCTTTAATTTACCTTTAATTTACCTCCATCATCATCATCATCATCATCATCTGTTCATTATCTTCCTGCAACTCATCAGCGTCATCTACCGCCCAGTATAAATGGGGTTTGTATGCATGTGTGTTAAATTGAAATAGTTCTGTGTACTGATCCGCGTATTTGTGGTCGGATTGACCTAACAGATTTTCTGTGGTTCTACAGTATTTAAATATAATACATAATAATTAGTAAATAATTATACATTTAACATATCATGTTGTATCATATATTTCAAATAGAAAATAAAGGAATAGAGAAAGAAATTAATACATTAACGGTTTAATAAATAAAGGCATAAAGGAAGGAAGAAATTAATAAAGGCAGTGGAGTCAGAAGTATTGAATGAATAAAAGCAGGAAAGAAGACATAATGTGGAAGAAGGAGGATAGACAGGAATAAATCAAAGTCAGGTAGAAATGGAGGAATAAAAAAGATAGAAATGACTAGAAGGATGGAAGGAATAAACTACAGAATTAATGCATATAGGAAGAAACAAGGAAGGGATGGTGGCAGGAAGGAAGGAAAGGAAGTCACAAGGCAGGAAGGAAATAAGGAAGGAACTAAAAAGGAAGAAAGGAACGAACGAACGAGGTAGAAAGGAAGGAACAGACATAAGAACAAGGAAGAAAGGAACGAAGGAACAAGGCAGGAAGAAAAAAACAAGGAAGGTAGCAAGTTAAGAACAAGGAAGGAAGGAAGGAAGGAAGGGACACGGACGTAGGAATGAAGGAACAAGGAAGGTAGGAAGTTAGTAACAAGGCAGGATAAACGGAACAAGGCTGGAAGGAGAAACAAGGGGTAATGATTAAGAAAGGAAGGAACAAACAAGGATAGAAGGAAGGAACAATGCAGACAGGAAGAAAAGCAAGATTAAATAAATTATTAAAGGTAGGAATAAATTGAGAAATGAAGAAAGGAATAAATGAAGGGATAAAGAATTGAATAAAGGCTGGATGGAATTGAACGACAGAAGGAATATGAAGGGATGACTGAATAAAAACACAGAAAGGAATTGAGGAAGGAAAGAAAGGAAGGAGTTGAAGAAGCAGGAAATAAATGACAGTCGTTGAATAAAGTCAGGTATGACCTGAGAACAGGGAATGAATTGATGCATTCAGGAAGGATTAGAGGAAAAGGAGAATGAATGAAAGAAGAGAGAGATGGATGGAGTGACCGTGTGCTGTGTGTGTGTTGCAGGATCTGGAGCATCACCTGGGTTTGGCGCTGAATGAGGTTCAGGCGGCCAAGAAGACCTGGTTCAACCGCACTTTAAGCTCCATTAAAACGGTGACGGGAGCTCAGGGCAAGGAGACCACCTGAACTCAGCAGCCCATCACTTCCTCCTTTTATCATTCTATTCTTTCCTCCTCTCTCTCTCTCGTTTCCATTCACTCCATCTAACTTCCCTTACCTCTCTCTATCTATTTCTGTCTCTCTAAAGGTCGGTGCTGATAACCCTGCACTGCTCCTCCACACCGAACCACAGTTTTCTGTTTTCTCAGTTTTCCCTCTTTTATTTCCCTCTTTTTGTACAAAAAATGAAAATTAACCATAAAAAAAGTTTACTAGCCCCCAAAACAAAACAGATGTACTTATTATACACACACATAAAGCGAGCGGAGGCTTTATCGCTAGTCTTTATACTACTGATAGTTTAACAGAAAAAGGGGCGGGGCTGTCTGGACTGAACTCAACTGAACTGTCTTCTTCTTGTTATAATTATAAATATTATTATTAATATTAATATAAAAAAACAACCACAACACTCCAGCTCTACTGTTCTACTCCAGTTCTACTACTCTCCACTTCAACCCGGCAGAGGTACGAAGAACTAACAGCTTTCCTCTTCCTCTTCTTATTTTGGACAAAAAGAAACTAAAAAAAGCTTTTCTAATTTCCTTTGGTTGATGAAGACTTTCATTTGTACAAAAAATACAACGGAATGAGTTTGCAGTTGTGAGCTGAAGAGATTTGTGTAGTCGTGTAAAAGGCTGTGATAGTCTGCTTTTAGTGTACGAGTGTGTGTGTGTGTGTGTGTGTGTGTGTGAATATGGATGCTTGTGCGTTTGAGTACTTTGAGAGTATGTTGAGCGCACTAAATGAGTTAGATTAGTGCCGTTGACTGAGAGTGGCCAAGAATGCTGATTAATGCTGATTAATGCTGATTTAATGACAATTAATGGTGATTTAATGGTGATTAATAACTGACGATGGCTTGATTCGTAGCTTGAATCGAAAGGCCTCAGCATACTTCGTGCGAAACGATTTTCACAAGCGTTAGAGCTCACGTTTTTGAGCTACACACATCCGACCAATCACAGGCACCGTCACGTAGAGTCATCTAAAAGAGGGGAATATGATGATATATGACAATATATATAATCGTATCACGATCAATTTGCGCATTATATCTACACTAAACTTTGTTTAAGCATATCATATATATGGCGTCATATATGGCCCAACTTTGTGTTTAATTACAAAGAGCATAATTAGTCCAGTTTAATTATTGAATAATTTAATTGATTAGTTAATTGCAGTACATTTTTGGATTATATGTTTGTAGTCTTGCCCAAGGACTCCTATTGGTGTAGCACAGCATTCAGTCACCCTGATTGGGAATTGAACCGTAGTCTTCCACATGTTGTGATTGCCCACTGGCAGTGGGTGGTGTTATCCACTGTGCTACACCAACCGTGTATCACTCTTAATATTGAAAAAAAATATATAATTATATTTTTGGTACCACGTTAAAAGCACTACTCTCCTTTATGAGGGTTTATGAATAGTTTATTAATAGTTGTTAAACAAGTTGTGAATAATTGTTGATAATAAAAAAAAACATTAATAAACAGTTAATAAACAACACATATATAAAGAGGGCAGCAATGACCTGATTTTACTTTAATTTATACTGTAAAACACTGACACAAACATCTAAAAAAAAAAGCATTAAATGAATAAAATTAATAACAAGTATTTATATTTATGCGGACTAATAGAAAATACAAAAAGACTTTTTTTGTTTTGCCTTTTTTATTTATGTGTTGTAACTGCTTATTAAATGTTAATGCATTTACAACCTTAACTTCTTTAAAAAGCTATATTATTTTAAAATGGTACCATATAACAGCTCTGGAAAACAATAAAAAAAACATAAGAGATCACTTAAAAATGAGGAGTTTCTCCCTTAAGCAGCTTAAAGTTATCCAAAAGCAGTGTGTAAGACTGGTGGAGAAAAAACTGCATGAAAAACTGTGATTAAAAACCAGGGTTATTCCACCAAATATTGATTTCTGAACTCTTAAAACTTTATGAATATGAACTTGTTTTCTTTGCATTATTTGAGGTCTGAAAGCTCTAAATGACAATATTTTTATTTGGAATTTGGGAGAAATATTGTCTGTAGTTTATAGAATAAAACAACAATGATCATTTTACTCAAACATTAACCTATAAATAGCAAAATCAGAGAAACTGATTCATTTGTTGAACGAAACCAATTGAACGTCGTTTCTGCAGGAAGTATGCTGAGGTCTGAAGTGTGGGAGATAGACAGGACACAGCAAAGTAGCACATTTTGTACAGTGTGAACGCCTTTTCTTCTGCACACCACTAGAGGACGCCTTTCCGGGGGTAGCGGGACATGTTGGGGGGGGTGGTGGTTTAGGTAGGGGGTGGGACAGGGGGACAGGCCTAGAATGAACCAAAGGATTGAAAGGTGGGGATTGAAGCACTAGGCCTTTATATGTCCCTAAATTATTCAATATTTACTTATACAGTGACTGACATCTTCACTTTTAAGGAAAATAAAAACATTTTTCAACCCAAAAATTATACCCATGAGGCATGTCATCACCGTCCAATAAAAAAAAAACGTCTCTCCATTTTTGTTGATTTTTAGTTTTTTTTTTCTTTTTTCTTGCAAGTTACAACGTTTTTAAAAATCGACAAAAATGGAGATACTTGTTTTTTAATTGGATAATGACTATACGTATTATATGCACTATATTAATTATATAGAAGAGCTGTCCACAAACATATGGGCATATATCATCGCTGTCCAATGAAAAACATGCATCTCCAAAACAGCAACTTTACAGAAGAGAGAAAAAACCTTCTAAACTTTTAATGGAAGTCAATTTTAAAGAGTTTATTTCAGGTCATTTTGAAGAGTTTCTATTGGTCCATTCATGAAGAAATTTTGGTGCAGTGTAAGGGACAGTTTGTCTGTTTAAATTATGTATTAAACAAAATATCGACAAAAAATGGAGATAAATGTTATAATTAATACAGTAATATAATTAATGTGGTGATTTAATTAATGCATATACTGGTTCCACTTTACATAATGTATACATTAATTATCAGTACTTACAAATGTCTTAATTAATAATTAATTGACACTAATTAAGACTTTATTAGTGATTATATTACAAATGAATTACTCAATTCATTGTTATTTACAACTTTCTTAAGCATTCACATTTAGTAAAGTTGGTACCACTTTCATAAATATCTATAATAAAAAATAAAGGCGTTTATTAATGTTAATAACTATGTTGTACACACTTTATAAACCATTAATAAGCAGTTACAACACATAAAAACACAGGACAGTGAACAGTGGCCTGTTTGCAAAATAAAGATTCCATGTTAATTTAAATTGTTAAACCTTATATTTTTCTGGATGATTATTTTACTTTGTCTTTTCCTTTAGTCAGAATTCACATATCTGTCAATAACATATCTGCTATTAAATTTAACTACCCACATTAATAATCTATCAAATAATCATAACATATTATTGTATGTATATTAAAATAACATTAAAAAACTAAACTTTCTTTGACTTTATTATTTTATTAGATATGTTAATACTGACGATAAGAAAATACAAAGTAGGATAAGTTTTATGTGTTATAAATACTTATTAATGGTTTATAATGTATTTACAACCTAATTATTAGCATTAATAAACTCATAAACCTTGTAGACTATTTTTTAAACCCTTTATAAAGGAGCCTTATTTTAAAGTGGTGCCGTAAAGTTTAATAATGGCATAATAACGTCAATTTATAATTAGTTGAGAGACATTACTACTGTTAGTACTGTAAAAACTGCTAACTGTGACTCTATAATGCTGTATAAAGCAGATAAACATGAACTAATCGGCACTATACCTAATCCTAGGATGCCAGAGATGGGCTGGGGGGTGTATAGCCCCCCCTCCAGTTCTGTGTCTTTGGGATTATAGGTGGAGCTCCAATAACCGAATAGTTTTGAGGTGAGTTAGGGAGTTCTGACATCACTAATATATATCTGTGGATGTATGCAATCAAATCTAATCCTCATATCCATGCTCAATAAAAAAAATATATATCATAAGATCTCCCCTGACAGTAGAAACAAGCAATGAATGAATAATTATGTATATTTACATATTTATTTATTTTACTAAATATAATGGTTGAAAAATGCTTTACCCCATTTCCTTAAAGGCATAATAATTAATAATAGTCAATAATCCACACAGAAATGCTAATGTCGTTAACGTCTAACATGGATGAAGGGACCAATTAGCATATTAGCATAGCTATGTAGTGGCTTCATTCACAGTTAGCAGCATTAGCATTTTAGCACATATTACTTTAACTTAAACCAGTCTGAAAACCGCTAAATACTAAAGCAAAGCACTTATTTAACCTGTCTGTGAGCTCATCTCCCCGTACACTACACTACAATCTAGTGAAAGAACACACACACACACACACATATATATATATATATATATATATATATATATATATATATATATATATATACATGCACTCAAACACACACACACACACCGTCTGGGAAACGGTGAGCGCAGTGCATGGTTGTCAGAGATGACAGGGCTGCACAATACTAGCAAAATATATTATTATATATATAAATAATGATGTGGTTTAAACTCTGGTCACTGTCCATTTGATCATATCTACTGATCATATAGGAAATGTTACAGTTCTATAATTTATATTACTATACATTTCAGTAATATAAAATGTGTTGTGTAGCCCCAATTACTGACAACCTTTGACTATGTATATATGCATATACAGCTCTGGAATAAAACAAATAAGAGAGAATTTAAAATTGATGAGTTTCTTACCAAATTAAAAACCTCTGGAATATAATCAAGAGGAAGATGGATGATCACAAGCCAACATACCAAACTGAACTGCTTGAATTATTTTAGCAGGAGTAAAGCAGCATAAAGTTATCCAAAAGCAGTGTGTAAGACTGGTGGAGGAGAACATGATGCCAAAATGCATGAAAAAAAACTGTGATTAAAAACCATGGTTATTCCACCAAATATTTTTATTTGGAATTTGGGAGAAATGTTGTTTGTAGTTTATAGAATAAAACAACAATGTTCATTTTACTCAAACATAAACCTATAAATAGCAAAATCAGAGAAACTGATTCAGAAACTGAAGTGATATCTTCATTTTTTCCAGAGCTGTATATCTATATATATATATATGTGTGTGTGTGTGTGTGTGTAAATGAATGAATGAATGAATATACGAGTGAATAAATGAATAAATATTGACTGTGTGATTGTGTGTGTGTGTGTGTGTGTGAGTTAAAAGAGGACGCTGTGTGTAAAGAACACTCTGTAGGTTTTGCACCTTACAGAATATTTATAATGGGATAAACGGCTTGCTGGAGTTTTTTGTTGATGTCAGAGGAAGACCCTCGTCTCCTGAGAAGAAGAAAAAAAATAATGGGGTCATTCCAAGAGGCACTGGCTTGTACATAAGAAGCATATAATTTTGTTTTTTTCATGTTTATTTTGTTATTTCCTCTTCATGGTAACTGTACTAATGTTGCCTAATAGTACTGTGTTCCAGAAAATGACCTTTTTGTTCTTTTTGGTTGCTTTAAAAAGAAATTTTGTCATAAATGTCAAACTGCTGTTTCATGTATTACATGCCAAAATGTACTCTCATCCAACATTACGTACGTACGGACATGGTAATAGTGTAGGTTGCATTGTGTATACTTCCGTAAATTTCAATATAAAGCTACAAACACAAATACAAACCCGAGTGTGTGTGGATTTATTTCTGCTATTTAAAATTGAGTTTCTTTAAATAAATACTAACTTTCAGTGAAAGTCAATGTAGAAACAGTTTATTTCAGGTAATTTTAAGGAAATTCTGTTGATGCACACATCAATAATAAGTATTTTGCTCGGATATGATTTGTGTATCTTGATGGTTCACATTCACTGTAAATGTAAGTGATCTGTATCTGTGTGTGATGTGAACAGATCTGTTCCTGAAATGTCTCACATGCTGCACATTGATACCTGTATAAACGCCTCCTTCTTCACCAACAACAAAAACCCTCATATTAGAGAGACGAGAGACTCGTCGTTTTATAAAGGGAAATGGATGAGTTAGCAGCTCATATGTGGAGCATCTTTTGCTGGAGTGGAGAGTAAACAGCTGCTCTGTAGTTCATGCTAGGTCCAGGAGGTGAAAAAAGGTCAGGCGGTTTCCTTTTGCTGTTTTTTTTTTTTTTTTTGCAGCTATATCTGCACAGCTGCACCAAGAGATACAGTGTGGGTATGAGAGAAGCACGTAGCACTAATGCTAATGTCAATGTGTAAAAGGAAAAAAAAAAAAAAGCCTAAATTCAGATTTGAGCGTTCACATTCATGTCCCATGTCCGTGGATCGGATATGTATCTGATTTAGGACCACATATAAAACTCAGACTCTGATTTAATCTGATTTAGAAAAAAATTGATTTGGCATGTTCACACAGCCATAAAAATAAAAAATCAGATTTGAGTCACTTAAGCCTGGTAACATGAACGTAGTCTTAGGGGACAGTTGGTTTGTTAAAATAATCTAATTTTAATCTAAAATTAAAATCTAAAATTCGATAAAAACATTTTTTTGGGACAGTCTAGGACTATGCTCTAAACCTAGTTTGGACTTAACAACTCTGGTTAAATTATGACCAATAACCATAGAAAAGCATGTGCCGTTTTTTTGGCGTATTTTTGCATTCTCTTCTTTTTGTGTGACGTCATCTGATCCTGCATTTTAATACTTTTTTATGAACATTTTTTAACAAAATTTACCGAAAAGATGCATCAGTTGGTGATTTGTCGAGGAAAATAAATGGAAATACTGACAGACATTGTGGAAAAGATGCTCTTCAGACCTGCAATTCTATTTTTTTTTTTATCTGAGATAAATGATGCATAATATTATTCTGCCTTAAAAAAATTAAATCTTTTGTTTATTTGACTCAATCAGTAATATATTTATATTTATATCTGTTATAAAGCTAATTAGCTTTATATATCAGTGACTTTTTCAGCCATTTAACCATTTAGGTATGCTCATTGCCACCGTTAAATCTTTGGGGGTTGTGTCCCAATCACATTTCTTAATGATTAGTTTGTAACCCTCCCACATTCAACACGTACATTTATGTCGCCTTGATGAATTTCTGAATTTAAACTTTATTTAAATAAATTATTTAAACAAGGTTTTAGAGGAAACTGTTAAACTGTTTTTTTATTTGTACGATAGCTTATTTGTGCTCACACATTTTGAATCATTTTGTTTTGATATATTATTTATATATTCAGGTGCAAGGTGATTGGTTTAGTTGCCTGTCAGTCAAAATCTTTAGTGGGCGGGGCTAGGAGCTGCATTGGGAACAGAGGGGTTCGAAAATTTTGACGGATTTTAAGAAGTTTAAGGTAAGTTTTTTTCTTCTAATAGTTTCAAAATGTAAATATTAATTATAATATTAATACTACAAAATAAATAAAAAGATAAAGAGCTTAAAAGTAATGATTATTTTGTAACCCAGTATTTTCATGGTAAATGAACCAGATGGAAGTAATATATCAGAACACAATGTTGCATTAATGCACATTAAAGTAAATAATTAAATATTTTTTAGATTTAGTTGTTTAATTTATGATTTATTAAAGCGTTCGTGGCCCAGTTGGAAATGAAGCTGTTTGTTTGTCTGGTTTATGAATAGCTGATGTTAACCAGGCTTATCTAAAGCTGTCAGAGCATTACAGTCATAAACGTCCCGCAGTCACATGATCCTGCAGGAATATCATTAATCCTGTAACATGTCCAGCTTCATGATGCTTTATATAGTCCTGCAGCCTGTAAAATCACTCCCCGGGGGCAGCAGGGGCAGGAGGAGGTGTGTATCAGGGGGCTGCTGGGAGAATCCGGTTACCTACAGTCCTACAGATCCTCAGAGAGTCAGCATTATGTCACCAGTCCTGGAGCTCCAGCTGCGTCTCGTATGTCCTGAAATATAGAGCATCAGGACCGGAGCGGGTCTGAACACGGCGGGGGAATGTAGATGGAGCTCAGCTGCTGGGCAGACCGGGCTCTACGCAGGTTTTATCTGATCACTGATTGGCCGAGAGACACCCAAACCAAACTTAACCCTAATCCTGATCTTCTGCCTCTAACTTCACTCTGATCACAGATACAGACGACAAGTAGCTGTGCTCTGTTTCTATATGAGATATATATATATATATATATATTTTTTTTTTTTTTTTTGGTGTTTTAGTCACTTTTGTAAAAAGTTTTAGCTGTTTTTTATTAGTTTGTAATAAAGTGTAGTTTTATTTTGTTGCCAAGTGAAAAGCTATTGCTGTATTTTGTCGCTATTTGTTAAGTTGTAGCTGTACTTTGTAATTTTCTAAATTTGTAGCTCTATTTTTCAGGAATTGTAGCTGTATTTTGTTGTTTTTTTTTTAAGAATTTGTAGCTGTATTGTCTTTTTTTTAAGAAACGATAGCTGTAGTTTGCAATTTTTGTAAGAAATTGTAGCTGTATTTTGCAATTTTTTGAGGAGCTGTAACTGTATTTTGTCATTAAATAAAAAAGCTGTAGCTGTATTTTGTTTGTGTTTTAAGAAGTTATATCTGTATTTTGTCATGTTTAAAGAATAAGTAGATGTATTTTGTCATTTTTTGTAAAGTTGTAGTTGTATTTTGTATATTTTTTAAGAAGTTGTAGCTCTACTTTTTAAAGAAGTTCTCTAACTCTATTGTATACATTTTTAAGAAGTTGTAGCTGTATTTTGTAGGTTTTGTAAAGTCGTAGCACTGTTTATAAGAAGTTTGAGCTGCATTTTGCTGTAATAAGAACTTGTCACTCTATTGTATAAACTTTTAAGAAGTTGCAGCTCTATTGTATAAACTTTTAAATAGTTGTAGCTGTATTTTTTTTAAGGAGTATGATTTTATTTCCATCCTATTAATGAAGAATTAGTAGCACAGTGACGGTTTGCAGTGATCTCTCAGGTGTAGGTGATGAAATAAGCTCTGATCTGATCTGATCTACAGCGGGTCAGAAGCTGAGAACCTCCTGCTGCTCCTGATGATTTTAACAGGTGAGCAGATCGATGTTCTACAGCTGATCAGGATTAAAACTCTCCTGCAGGATCCTGTAACTCAGGCTGGATTATCAGCTGATGGGTGCAGGAGTCAGGTTGAACAGATGTCCTGCTGCTGTTTGGACGCTGATTCTGGACCTGCTTACGGTTCCTGTACTGCAGCCAGCGTCCCGATACTCACACCGTTTCAGAAGAGTCCAGCCGTGACTCAGAGAAACCCGAGAGCGAGACGAGGAGATAGAGTAACCTCCCTCTCCTCACCTGTCCTCTACACGTTCTTCTACGAATCTCTTTAGAGTACCTTATAAACAGAGAAATCAAAAGTTATTTGTAATTTTGCTGTAGCAGAATTTTGTTGTAGCTGTACTTTAATTTACTTTTTTTTTTTTTAAGCTGTAGGTACATTTTGTCAGGTTGTAAGCCTAATTTTGATGGGTTTTAAGAAGTTGTTGCTGAATTTTGTTGGGTTTTAGAAAATTCTAGCTGAATTTGGTCATTTTAATTAGTTGTAGCTGAATCTTGCCTGTTTTTAAGAAGTTTAGCTGAATTCTGTCATTTCTGTCTGGTTTTAAGAAGTTGAAGCCTAATTTTGCCAATTTCTGGATTCAAGAAATATTTTTTTATGGGTTTTAAGAAGTTGAAGCCTCATTTGTCAGGTTTTGGAAAATTGTAGCTGAATTCGTTGAGTTTTAATTTAGTTATATTTAACTTAGTTTTAAGTTTTAGTTTTAAGAAGTGTTAAATCCCACCGCTATCAGAGGCACACTGCTGCGCTAGCTCAGCCAATCAGCTCTCCCTCCTGCCCCACCCCTAAACCCATACATCACCCTGTGCACCTCCCTTCCCAGTTCATTAAACCTAGCAAAAAGCAGCATTATATATTTGTCCAGCTTTCAAATTTTAACATTGAATTAACTTTTCTGATACTTGCAGATACCCTGATAGTGGTTGTTTATCAAGTACCTAGTGTTTTGTGATGAAGTATTATGATATCAGTATAATGAATTATAAATAAATGATCATTTAAATCTTCAGTAGAGTGAGTAGAGTAATGCCTGTTTTATTCTGAAGTGTCAGTGTGAGTGTGAACTGCAGGGAACTCATGTAATTTAGATCACTCGGTTCTCGGCCAGTTGGCTGCAGTTTACAGTCAGCAGGGTTATAAAGTCTAATCAGTTACTGAATCACTGGCTGCGTCCCAAACGACACCAGAGTTTATTTATGGAGGAGAGAAATGATCTAACCGCTCAGACAGGGTTTATATCTCTACTGACATCATTATTCTAAATTACCCATTACCCACTTCTGATGAGTCCCTGCTGAATATATTCTACATATATCACCTCTTACAATCTGAAGAATTTAGAGAGTTTGATTATGTGAATTTTGGAATTTGAGAACACTAGTTTATACCAATCAGCCATAACATTAAAACCACTTTACTATTCAGATCGAACCTATGAAGTCATGGACTCAATACCTTTAAAAAATTGGTTCTGGGAACACCCCACACGTTCTGTCTGAGGTTGTTTAGCACATCACACTCACATTCATGTCAAAGTGGCTCAGATCCTTACACGTGTTCCACTTTCCACTAACACGTCAACTTCAAGAACTGACTGTTCAGTTGCTGTCTAATTTATACAGCTCTGGAAAAAAGAAAGAGAGCATCTCAGTTTCTGTTTAAAAAAAAACATGATTAAAACATGATCCAAATCACCTTAATGGAGAACTCTGGTGTAAAATGGACTTTTGTTGTAGTAAAACATGATAAAAAGTTCTTACCTTTGATAAATAGCACACCTCCACTCTCCCACAGCGTTCTGAGATCCAGAAATCTTAACAGTTTGTCCAAACACCCTTCAGACTGGGTGATATGGGGCATAATTTTGGTGTTTGGATAAACTGTTAAAATTTCTGGATCTCTGAACGCTGTGAGAGAGTGGAGGTGTGCTATTCATCAAAGTTAACAACTTTTTATCATATTGTGGCGTGGAAGAGGAAGGAAGACCCGTGAGACTCATGCTGAATGCTCAACAGCTCCTTTATTTAACCGGCTTGCCACTCACTTACAGTCTTTAACAAGACTAGGAGAGCTAAAACCATCCCCACAGAGCTAAATAGCCCAAAGGCCACCAACCCAAGGGAGATGCCCCACCCCTGTCATCCTCGCACACAGGAGAACAGAAACATGCCTGCAGGCAGCCACACACACAACCCAGGCTCCGCACCACCGTCCACAGTGTCCGACAGTCTCGGCCTATAGGGGGCCAGCCTATCACGGTGCACAATCATAGTGCGTCTGCCCCACCGGATCTTATACACCACCTCCCCCAGCCTGGACAGCACCAAGCACGGACCCACCCAGGCCGACTGGAGCTTCGGGCACAGTCCCTTCTTCCGCTGAGGGTTATATAGCCAAACCCTCGCCCCCACCGCCAACGGGTCCCCAAAGCAGCGCGTGTCGTACGCACGCTTCTGCTTCTGTCCGGCAGCAGACTGGTTGGAGCGCGCTAGACGGTGTGCTAATTCCAGCGAAGACATAAGGTCCGAGCCAAAAGTGGGCGTGTCCGAAGCGTACCCGCCCCCGTCAGGAGGCGCCCCAAAAGCCAGGGCGACCGGCGTCCTCAGTTCGAGCCCGAACATAAGCAGAGCCGGCGTGAATCCCGTCGTCTCCTGCACAGCGGAGCGACAGGCCAGCAGCACTACCGGAAGGTGCCTGTCCCAGTCACGCTGGTTCTTATCCGACACCATGGCCAACTGTGCCGCCAGCGTGCGGTTAAAACGTTCCACCAGTCCGTCACTCTGCGGATGAAGGGGCGTCGTCCTGGTCTTATGGATTCCCAGGATGCGGCAGACCTCCGCCATCTATTGGCCTGGGTGTAGAACCGACGTGGAACTCTTCGTGCACTGCTGTGACGTGTGCGCTGCCAAAAAGGGCCCCTCGAGGGCGCCCCGCGCCCCACTTCACCCTTACCAGTGCGGCAGCCCGATGGAGCGGGTGGCCGTGGACGTGCTGGGCCCCTTTCCGGTGACGGACTCTGGAAATCGCTTTGTTCTGGTGGCGATGGACTATTTCACGAAGTGGCCTGAGGCTTTCGCGGTGCCGGACCAAGGGGCCCAGCACGTCCACGGCCACCCGCTCCATCGGGCTGCCGCACTGGTAAGGGTGAAGTGGGGCGCGGGGCGCCCTCGAGGGGCCCTTCTTGGCAGCGCACACGTCACAGCAGTGCACGAAGAGTTCCACGTCGGTTCTACACCCAGGCCAATAGAAGCGTTGCCTCAGGCGCTTCAGAGTCTTGGTGACACCAAAGTGCCCAGCCCCAGGTGACCCATGAACTCCCCGTAGGACCGGATCCTCCCAGGTATGGCACAGCACGCCGTCGGACAAACTAAAACTAGCCCAGTTGGAGCGCAACGCCTTAGCAATCGGGCCCAGCGGCACCACCTCCCCCCACAACGGTGTGACGTTCGCACTGAGCGCGTGTACTGCCTACGATAATTCGCGATCTGCCCGTTGCGCATCGCGGAGCTGCTCTACGGACACCTGAGCCACCCCGACAGCGCCAGTAACATCCCCGGAGACTGCAGCGCAGCGTGCGGTCTCAGCCGATTTCTCCTCAGCACGAGCACAATGTTTGCAGTCGGCGGCCACACACGGCCGGCTCGACAAAGCATCCGCGTTACTGTGGCCACGGCCCGGGCGGTGCACAACCTCAAAACGAAACTCCTGGAGTCTAGATAACCAGCGCGCGAGTTGGCCCTCGGGCTCGCGGAAACGCATGAGCCACTTTAGCGAGGCGTGGTCAGTGCGCAGCAGAAAGGGCACCCCCTACACGTATGCTCGGAAATGTTTAAGGCTTTCGACCACCGCGAGTAGTTCCCGGCGCGTTACGCAATAGTTGCGCTCCGCCTTATCCAGGCGGCGGCTATAGTACGCTATTACGCGCTCGGAGCCGTCCTGAACCTGCGACAGGACTGCTCCGAGGCCGTGGTCGCTCGCATCAGTATCCACAATGAAACTCTCAGACACCTTCGGATACGCTAGAATCGGAGCATTGCACAGGCGGCTTTTTAGCTCCTCGAATGCCCGCTCCGCCTCGTCAGACCAGCGGAATTTCACACTAGGCTTAGTCAGAGCATGAAGCGGCGCTGCCACGTCCGCGAACCCCCTAATAAACCGCCTGTAATACGAGGCGAGCCCCACGAAGCTGCGAACCATTTTTGCGTCTCGCGGTGTGGGCCAGTCACGGACCGCCTCCGTCTTTTTGGGATCGGTTTCCACGCCAGCACCGCTCACTACGTGGCCCAGGAAGCTCACGCGCTGCCTTAGCAGATTACACTTTGCCGGATTGAGCTTCAGGTTAGCCGCCTGAATCGCGCCGAGCACCATTTCAAGGTGAGACAGTGCGGAGTCGAAGTCGGTTCCGTGCGCCAAGACACCATCCAAATAAACGACGCAGCACGACCGCGGAACCCCGCATAAAACACGCTCCATAAGACGCTCAAAAGTAGCCGGCGAGTTACACAATCCGAACGGAAGCACCGTGAAATGCCATAGGGCTGAGCCGAGCGAGAAAGCGGTTTTCTCCCTATCCCCCGCCGCAAGGGGCACCTGCCAATATCCGCTCCTCAGGTCTAACGAGCTGAACCAGGCTGAGCCAGACAGCTGGTCCAGCGTATCGTCGATCCTGGGGAGCGGGCAGGAGTCAAGCTTCGTGACAGCGTTAAGTCGCCGATAATCCACGCAAAAGCGCCAATTTCCATCCTTCTTTTTCGCAAGGACCACCGGGGCCAACCACAGGCTGCTCGAAGGCTCAATAATGCCCGTACTCGCCATCTCGCGGACTAACTGCTCCGCCGCTACGCACTTTGCTAACGCCAGACGGTGCGGCCTCAGCCTGATGGGCTGGGCGTCACCCGTGTTTATCGAATGAACCGCAAGGCTAGTTTTAGTACACTCGCGCTCAGACACAGCGAAACTCGTGCGAAAATGGCCGATCAGTTCGCGCAAACGGAGTTGTTGGGGACCAGATAAACCCACACAACTGCGCTCCAGCATCTCCTCTATCGGATCTACACTCAACCCCGCATCCAGCGGACCCTCTACCGTATCACGCACCGAATCACACACATTCCCTCCCACCAGTTCACTTACCCCTAACTCGTCGCGTATCTCTACGGGGAGTCCAGTCACCAGCACCGAGCCCCGTGCACAGTCAATGATAGCTCCGACGCGTGAGAGCAGGTCCTTGCCCAGAATGCACGGGTCGTTGATGCGTCCTACCCAGAACTGTTGTTGAAAGGGCCCCTTGCCGACATCAATCGTCAACTCCGTTAATCCTAGGAGACCTATAGGATCCCCGGTGACTGAAGAGAGAGCGATGCGCTGGCTGTTGTCAGTCACAAACTCGGCCGCTACCTCCGTCGCTAGCTCGGGCCATATCAGAGAGACTGATGTGTCTCTAGTCACTAGTGTCTCTAGTGCTACTCTTTTTCCAGTGCAGTGGGCGGGGCCAAGTTACTGTTTAATTGGTTTATAAACTTGTTCATCGGCTGATTCATGGTCTGTTCTGATGAACAGCAGCTCTCAAATAGTGTTATATACAACAAAACATTTAAAAATAAAGAAAATATTTATATATAATCCATTGTAATGGTTGCAGCGTCTAAAAGGGTTAATGTCATGGCCGATCGGTGTAAAAAAATAATCATTTTCAATTTTGATACAAAACGAAGAACAACTTATAATGTATAGATTTATATTATGTTGAAAAGTGGTTGAGTAGTGGAGAATTCCAGCAGACTAAGGCACTGCCACTATGATCGGCAGATTGCTGGTTCGAATCCCAGTCATGCAGTTTGCCATCAGCTGCCGGAGCCCTGAGAGAACACAGTTGGCTCTCTCTTGCTCTCTCTGGGTGGGTACAGTACAGTAGATGGCGCTCTCTCATTCCCCTCATCACTCCTAGGGTGATGTGGATCAGCACAAGGCTGCGTCTGTGAGCTGATGTAGTAGAACCGAGTCGCTGTGCTTTTCTCCTAGCATTAGCGCTGTGATGCTACTCGGCAATGCTGCATCAGCAGCAGCTCAAAAAGAGGCGGAGTCCTAATGAGTAGGTTGGGTAATTGGCCTTGTAAAGTGGGGAGAAAATGAGATAAAATATTTTTTTTTTAATAAAAAACACAAGATTTTAGAGCGACAGTGTCAGTATTCTTAAATCCACATTGTAAATGAACAGATTAAATAAAGCAGTGCTGTTTTTGCATATAGAGTTTGTTTCCCAGACATGATTTAACCCTCCTACTATACTCATAATTATAATGTTATATTAGTATGATATAAGTATTATAAGAATTGTGTTGTTAGGTCAGGGCCTAAAGGGAAGTTACAATTAGAGAAAGATTATAAAAGTGATTGTCATACTGACCTCAGCATCATTACCACACAAATATATGTAAAAAATTATATTTCTTATGTTTTATGGCAATAAAAAAGCCTTACTAAAATGAAGAAATTGAAATTGAAACATTTTATTTTTTATGTATTTTCTTCATCAAATTAAGAAAATAAAGACAATAAATATGAATCACAAAACTAATTTCAACATTTTTTTCTGAGACTTTAAACACTGAATGGGGTCAAAATGACCTCAATAATAATAGGAGGGTTAGGCCTAGTACTTTCATTAGAAAATATCCATTTAAATTACTGTGTAGTCTAAAACTAGGCTTAAACTGTTGTTAAAATGCCATCTGTAACTTAACAAGGTAGAGTAAGTGCAGTACATACTTATACCTTTAAATAATAAACACACAGAAGACAGGACACAGGTTTTATAATCAGTATATATAGATTTAATTGTTTAAAAAAAGTTTTTACACTTCATAGAGATTCAGCACTTTATTATTATTAATCATCATCATCATCATCATCATCATTTTTCAAGCATAAATTATGGCAAATACAGTGAGACAGACAGACCACCATGGTGTTTTCACAAACTAATAGTTTTAACTCAATACCACAGCTAGCAAACATCTACTGCCTTCGTTTTTAAACTCTGCTTCTACTCAAGCACAGCTCGCCCACGGAACTTGTGCACAATCACCACAGGAAATCACGTTATATCAGATTATCAGCATTTTAAATCATATAGTTCAGATCTAGAAGAGTTTTTTCCTCCGCGGAGAGCGTTTCGTTTATTTGCTCGAGTCACATAATAATAAAAAAAACTGTGAAACAGTTACGTGATCGTCGTCGGGGCCGCGCTCGACCTGCAGGCCGAAACCCAACGGAGACGAAGCCAAATATATATTATATATTATATATATATATATTATGTATCTACAGTAGCCTATCATGGAAGAGCACAATGGCATTTTAAATCTGCCATGCTCACAAAAACAACAAAATAAATAAATAATAAATTAAAATAAAAGTCATCACTCGGAGAGATATGTAAACACAAATGGGCGAAAGCACCCAAAGGTCACAAGTTTATTTTTTTATTTTTTTATACATTTTATTTTTTTCCTGTAAGTTTCCTTTAATATAATTCATATTTATTTATTCATATATATTCAACAAGTATAATAATAACAATGTACCTGCATGTCTTTGCAAAAATGCATGTATAGCTCTTTTCTAGGATAATTAATTAAATACATTCTACTCTCTATATGCTCATAGCTCTTCTATGATAATACATTCTAAATCATCTCTATTGCAAGAAATGGAGAAATGGAGAGAAATTAATCTGGAACTTGAGGAAACATTGTCCCAATCCAATGTCCCATTTTGGAACAAGCAACTAAAGAAAAATGCACTATTTTCAGTATTTTCCTTGTTAAAAGTGACTATAAGCACTTTATTAACATAGTTTAATGGGTAGTTTTAATGTTTTATGGCTGAATTCTTCATAACAAGCATAAAAAAAGAGATCGCTAGTAGTTTGTTTCAATAGTTATCTACGTGGCTAACTATCTCTCCCGTTCCCATTCCACCTTAAAGGAGAACTCCGGTGTAAAACTGATTTTAGTGTAGTAAAATATGACAAAAGGTTCTCCTCCATTCTCACAACAGTGTTCAGAGATCCAGACATTTTAACAGTTTGTCCAAACACCCTTCAGAATTTACCTTGCTAGAATCTGGAGAGCCCTGACATTGGAAACAATGCATTAATAACTTAAAAAAGTGCACAAGAAGCTTATTAAAAACCACTGTTTACATCCCATAACGCTACATAGCTTCAGCTCCAAGCGCCGCCATCACTGTAGTTATATATATATATATATATATATATATATGTGTCTATGTATATATCAGTACAGTAATGGCGGTGCTCGGAGCTGAAGCTATGTAGCGTTATGGGATGTAAACAGTGGTTTTTAATAAGCTTCTTGTGCACTTTTTTAAGTTGTTGGACAAACTGTTAAAATGTCTGGATCTCTGAACGCTGTGGGAGAACGGAGGTGTGCTATTCATCAAAGGTAAGAACTTTTTATCATGTTTTACTACAACAGTCCATTTTACACCAGAGTTCTCCTTTAAATGGTGCAACAGATAGCAGATACTCTCTAAAAGAAGGGGTAGAGGGGTGAAATGGGATTGGACAGAGCTTATCAGAGGTTTAGAGCGGCTCAGATACCAAAACCCACCCATCGTCCCGCCCATCCACCGCCCCCGTGCCCCTTCCCGCCAGGGTGCTGAATCAGATCAGAGAGCAATTCATTTTGCGGACCCTCGCTCGAGCAGAAACCGGACCCGGCTCTGTTTCACCCACGACTTCAGGCTTCAGGCTCGCAAATTGAATTTCCAGCCGTCTAATTCTCCCGTCTCACACACAAGTCCCTTTCCCTGTCAGTGGGATGTATTTTTAATATCTGTGCAACTGTGCAAAAGTGATTAAACGATTAAAACTGCTGAGTTCAGAGGGAAGATCCCTTCCTCAGTCCCCAGTATTTATAGTGAGCGTACAGAGTATGAATAAAAGTATTGAGACACATTTAGCCTTTTTTGTCACTGTCCAATGAAAAACCAGTATCTCCATTTTTTGTAGATTTTTAGTTTACTACACAATTTGAATACACAAACTATCCCTTACACTTTCATTTTTTACGTTTCAAAATTTCTTGATGAACAGACCAATAGAAATACTTTTAAATGACCTGAAATTCTGAAATAAACTCTTTTTACATTGACTTCCATTGAAAGTTTGGAAGGTTTTTTGTTTTTTTCTCTCCTGTGAAGTTGCTGTAAAGTTGGAGGTACTTGTTTTTAATTGGACAGTGACTAATTGTTGTTTCTACCAAAATTAAGGATAATATTGAGAGTTTATCCAGCTTTTGTTGGAGCTTGCTATCCAGGAAAATGAATGTTAATAGATTATGAAGCATTGCTGTGATGATTTGATTGCATTTGTTGACTAAAGCATTGTTGTACAAGCACCATCATTCCAGAGAGCACAGTTTATACTGTACCTCCTATAGATATGGGACCAAATAGAAGATATTGCAATATATATTGTATTGCCTTTTTTTCGATACATGGCGTCAAATATGGATCTTTTATGAAAACATCAATAGGGCGCATTAAAATCACTAAAACTTGCCACTTAATATGAATTATGATTTAAAAAGTTGCTGCTTCATTACTCCACAAGGTGGCGCTATACTCAAATGAATAATGTTAATTATTCTGTGGTGTAGATTAGTGATTAGAATATTATGTGATTCTAACACCTTTAAATCCATAAATCCTGTTATTTGATTATTTATTATAGTATTTTATTCTCTTCAGTGACGGTTCAGATTCTGTGAAGTATTATAGAGGTATGTTTTTTGATATATCGAGTATCTCTGAATTACAGTAATGCGATATCATCGTGAAGATAGACAAATGTGGATTTGGTATCGTCTTGGCAAGCTTAGAAAATACTATCCGAGTCGATGTTCCCATTTCATGCCATATTTTTTTTTTTTCAAATCTATGAACGTTTTCATATAATCTATCCATTTAAGAAGAAGATGCTTCTGTTTCATATAAAATTACTAAACATTAAAGAGTTCAAGTTATCCAGACTATGGGACTCTATATAGATATTTGTTGTATTTAAAAAAAAAAAATCATCAGTCCTCCTTATGTATGAATTCTATCAGTCAGGTATTAAGGAGCAGTAAAGCCACTCCACTGAAGTACAGAGTTACACAGGAGTTTCAGTGAAGTTTCTCCAGCACTAAGGCTGGTACAGCAGAATTAGCATTAGCCGCTAACCACAGCGCTAAGCGCTATTTAGCTTTTTCATCGTTATTCTGTAGTTCTGTAGCATGCTGCTAACCACGGCTAGCACTTCTGGAGCAGCATTAGCATTAGCTGCTAACCATGCTAAGTGCTAGCTCTTTCATCATTCAGAGGTGAGTATATTGGACTGTAGTCTGCGTGTTTATCATGTTACAACAAGCTATGTTGGACGAACCATTAGCTAATATTGCCCTGGTTTACCGAAACAATCAGGGTTCCTTAGTGTAGCACTGTCGGGGTGCGTTTACTAGCGCTAACCCGGCTAGCCTTAATGGAAATCTGTAAATAAAGGAAGCACTTTACTCACTTAAATAAAAAGTTTTCAGGAGGGAAATATAGATTAGATTGTAGATTAACATCCATCACTCGTTTTACTTTAAAAGAGAAGCCAGACCTGCTGAATTAGATGGGAAACATGGCGAGACCACTATTCCTTACTAGTGCACTTTGTAATGCGAAAAATACAGTCAGATTAGTTTTTTCTATTGTCTGCTGGTTTTAAACTCCGACATCCAACAAGAGAAGAGGAACTTGTTGGAGCTTTTATGCCAAAAATAACGAACAGAGGTTTGATGAGTTGTTCTCTGCAGGGTTGCCAGATCTTGCCATGCCTTTTATTATTGCGAATATTATCACACCCTTTCAATTTCACCCAGGATCCAGCTGTGCAAATGCCTTTTCAAATCCCGCCCCCCCACCGGAGCCTCACTCACTGAGAGATGAAACAGGCCTGATGAGCTTTGGACGCATCGGCTAAACCAAATTAGACCTTTAACCAGATTCATACTCGATTCCTCCACACGTTCATGAAGACCATCTGTCTTTCAGAGCTGCCTGAAGAGAGAGAGAGCAGCGGACGAGTGCGAGGGACGAGGAGAAATAACAGAAAAGGTACAGTCCTTGTGCCTCTTATGAAGTTTGGTTTTGTTAAAAAACATTCAATGGAATAAAATGGATCTGGACGATGCAGGTACTTTTATTTTGACATATTTGTGCTAAACCGTATGGCTTGTGTTTTTAGGTCTTTTTTTTTTTTTTTAAACATCCCTGCAATATATCTTTATTGGTTTTAATGTTTTGGGATAAATATATATATATATATATATATATATATATATGGCTATACACAGTTAAAGAGACATGCCACTCAAAAATGCAGACATTGCTAACAATTAATAAACGCTAAGGCCCACTACTGCAGATAAAAGCTATGCTAACTATGGGCCACATTAGCTTTTAGCACTGTTAGCCACGTTAGCATTTTTGGGTGACGTGTTCCTTTAATGCACTTCGGCACATTCACTAGGACACGAAAGCAGAGCACTAATCGGTTCACCGTTTCCTTTTTACTTTCTATTTTTTTTTTTGTTAAATTATTACTTAAATTATTTGATTTGAGTAGATAAAAGATAAATACAACGTGGAAGACTCTGAATCTACATTCAAACAAATTAAAAAGTCTAATTTCCAACACGAAACACGACTACAGTCTTCTGTTCCCTCCAGATCAACAGAGAAATCTAGCTCTAGAGTTAGTAATGCCATCCTTCACGCCTTGATCTACAGCTACAACAGGTCACGAGTTTTATTTTTAAAGAAAAAAATAAAATAAAGATCATGGAAAAAAGGGGCTTGTGTGTTTGACAGCCATCATTATTAATCAAGCGCAGACAAAAAAAAGAAATGAAATAAAAAAAATAAATTAATAAAGGCAACTATCTATAAAGAGCTTCATGTTTGAGCAATTTCTCTGATGCCCAAATCTATAGTATATATATTTATATTTATATACACACACAACTTACCTATATAAAGACTTACCATCTTAAACTCAAAAATGATTGAAGTCATTCTTCTGGTTCGGGGAAAAAAAGTTTGAGGTTCAATTGCTTAAAAATTAAATAAAAAGTGGTGCACATAAAAAACGCAGTTAGTTAAAAAAGACAAGTAGAATTAAATGGTGTAGACTAGTCTAGCATACATTCATTAGAATTACAGTGGTGTAATAGCTCATATGTTGTATTTTGTATGTTTTGTATATATGATTTAAAATCAGCAGTGCTTTACATTCTGTGAACATTTCAGGACCAATAAAAATGCTTCAGAAATAATAAAATCTCTTTATATTTACTTCTATTCAAAAAGAAATATGCTTTTTCCCCCCAGTAAAGCTACTTTTAACTACTTTTTTGAAGATCCCATTTATTTAATTCCTTCAACAGAAGCCAATTAGTCAGTTTTCTTATCAATCAAGTTTTAGTGAAGACTGAAAATGCATTAAAACAAAATGGAAGGTGTAAAAAAAACATGCTACCATATTTAAATACTTCCCTTTACTCCAACTAATCCCATATAGTGCCCTATACTCCCCTATACTCTGAAACATTAGTATATACCACACAATACTCCTGTATATGCTTCTATACTCCCCATACTACCCTACATATTACTGTACTACCCTATACTCCTAAATACGTGACTTTTACTCCCAAATAAAATGATATTTTGCACCTATACTGCACACATACTCCCCCATACTCTGATATACTAGCATGTACAATCATATACTTCTGTATATTCTGCTATACTCCCCGTACTACCCTACATATTACTGTATTATCCTATACTCCTAAATACTCCCATTTTACTCCCAAATAAAATTATATACTGTGATCATACTGGCCACATACTTCCCCTTTACTCTATATACTAGCATATACCACCTTATATTCTTGTATATTCTTCTATACTCCCTTTATTATGTTATACTTCCCTGTTCTCCCATATACTTCTCTACACTTCCCTATACTCCTAAATAATCTCATTTACTCCCAAATAAAACCATATACTGTCCTATACTAGCACTTATGCATCTATACTCCAATATACTAGTATATACTACCCTCTATATTCTTCTATACTACCCTATACCACCCCCATTCACTCCCGTATAATGCCATATACTGCCCTATACTCCAAAATACTACCATATATCACCCTATACTCCTTGGTACTTCCTATACTACCTTGTACAAGAGTATAGGGTAGAAAGGGGGGAGTAAATTCTTCCATACTGCTCACACTACCATATACTTTCCTGTTCTTCCATATACTCCTCTACCCTTCCCTATACTCCTAAATACCACCATTTACTCTCAAATAATACCATATTCTGCCCTATGCTAGCACATACTCCCCCATAATACTCCCTAATATACTGCAATGTTCCATCCTATACTTCATCCAAATGTCCAGCTTGTATAAAGCAATGGGACTTCATCAGTTGATGCAGGTGGCTAGCAGCTGAAGATGTTTTTTTACAAGTTTGTTTATTAGGTTTATTCTCAAAATGCCATAAAACATAGTTTTGCACTGTTTTTTTTCACTGTCTGGTGTGTTTGCACTCCCAGATGTTGGATGGATGTTGTTTGGATTCACATTTTTTCGTAATTGTGCAAAACTTCAATGAAATATGTGGATGAAAACCTGGCCAATAAATACAGAAATAAGAGGCATTTCTATTGGTCCATTCATCATGAACGACACAATGTAAAGAACAGCAATATTCACATTACAGCAAAATAATAGAAATACTGTGTGAATTTCAGTTGAAGCCCATTTAACGTTAGATGAACATTTTTGGTTTAGGAGTCACTAATGTGCCTGAACCACAATTTGGAGTTGTTGCCATCTCTACATCTGTAACAGACATTTACTGTATTACATAGTGTGCAGTAATAGTATTTATTACTGTAATCACAATTAATGTAATCACAAAAATCCTTTCATATTATTCTTAAATGGTACTTTCACAAAATGGTGCATCATTGAAAAAAAAAATAGTGATACAGCTCTGGAAAAAATCAGAGAGCACTTAAAAAAATGAGTTTCTTTGTTTTTACCAAATTAAAAATCTCTGGAATATAATCAAGAGGAAGATGGATGATCACAAACCATCAAACCAAACTGAACTACTTGAATGTTTGCACCAGGAGAAAAGCAGCATAAAGTTATCCAAAAGCAGTGTGTAAGACTGGTGGAGGAGAACATGATGCCAAGATGCATGAAAAAAAAACTGTGATTAAAAAACAGGGTTATTCCACCAAATATTGATTTCTGAACTCTTAAAACTTTATGAATATGAACTTGTTTTCTTTGCATTATTTGAGGTCTGAAAGCTCTGCATCTTTTTTTGTTATTTCGGCCATTTCTCATTTTCTGCAAAAAAATGCTCTAAATGACAATATTTTTATTTGGAATTTGGGAGAAATACTGTCTGTAGTTTATAGAATAAAATAATGTTCATTTTACTTAAACATAAACCTATAAACAGCAAAATCAAAGAAACTGATCAGAAACTGAAGTGCTCTCTCTATTTTTTTCCAGAGCTCATACTGAGTGAAGTGTCTTGTCTGAAAAGGATAGAACTGAAAATAGTGGGAGATCTGTGTAAAATCAGTGAAGCAGTATTAAACAGCTGCTGTATTGCTGTACTTGGCCAACTCGAGCTCTGAGGCAGCCTGTAACAAGACACTGGGCAAGACATTATGTGAGACATTGAGAGAGAGGCTGAGGGAGACGTTGAACGAGACATTAAGTGAGATGCTAACCGTGGCATTGAGCGAGACACTAAGTGAGACGCTAAGTCTGATGCGGAACAAGATGCTGAGCAAGACGCTGAGTGAGACGTTGAGCAAGATGCTAAGCGAGATATTGGGTGAGATGTTGAGTGAGACACTGAGCAAAACGCTAAGCGTGGTGAGTGAAACATTGAGACGGTGAGAGAGACTATGAGTAAGACTCTCATTGAGACAGAGTGAGACGCAGATGCTGAGAGAGATGTTGAGTGAGACACTGAGCAAGACACTAAGTGTAATGCTAAGTGAGACATTAAGTCTGATGCCGAACAAGACGCTGAGTGAGATGCTGAGAAAGACGTTGAGTGAGATGTTTAGCGAGAAGTTGAGCCGCTGAGAGATACTTTAAGTAAGACTCTCATTGAGAGAGTGAGACTCAGATGCTGAGAGATACGTTGAGTGAGACACTGAGCAAAACACTAACTGTGATGCTGAGTGAGATGTTGGGAGAGACATTGAGCGGAACGCTAGACGAGATATTGGGTGAAATGTTGAGTGAGACGCTGAGCAAATCGCTAAGCGCGATGTTGAGTGAGATGTTTAGCGAGACGTTGAGAGAGACTTTGAGTAATACTCTCAGCGAGACAGAGTGAGGCGCAGATGCTGAGCTAGATGTTGAGTGGGACGCTGAGCAAAACGTGTGATGCTGAGTGAGACATTAAGTCTGATGCCGAACAAGACGCTGAGCGAGACATTGAGCAAGACATTGCGCAAAACGCTAAACAAGATACGGGGTGAGATGTTGAGTAAGACACTGAGCAAAACGCTAAGTGAGACATTGATCGAGGCATTGAGCAAGACGCTGAGCAAGATGTTGAGTGTGGCATTGAGCAAGACATTTCTGAGACAAGACGCTGAGCGAGATTCTGAGCGAGACGTTAAGCGAGAAGTTAAGCGAGACATTGAGCGAGACTGTGCTTTGTGTTGGATTAAGAGGCTGTGTTCTGAAGTGTAGGCTGCATTCTAGGTATACCACTTAAATCACCACCGTTGGTGACAAATCACCACTGTTAGTGATTCATTTACACGGTTAGTGTTGAATTTACACCATGAGTGTTATATTTTGACACCCAGTGTTTATTTAACATGGAACGGAATCCACGGAATCTACTGACTACATTTACTATCTTGCTACCACGCACCAGACAGCTCTGACCAATCAGAGGAGGCGATATGTTTTTGGTGCATTTAGGTTTGTGCCTGTGTGAAACCAAACCAAACCGAGGGAGAAACTCTCCAAATAAAACTAACTCATCCACTGATCTGGATCATGGAAACTTTCACAACTACAGGTGTAAAAACGCTCTTAAATACGAGGGGAAAAACGTAAAACAGCACCATGAAAGACTCTTTTTTAACTTATTTTAAAATTAAGTTCAAAATTACTTGAAATCACAAATTTACAAAAAATTCCTAGAGTGCAGCCGACACTTTCTAACTATTGTTGTAACATTTTGTAACTTTGTGTGAAGTTGAGTGACTGGGTCACAATAGCTGCCCAATGGACCTGCTTATACACACTCACACTGCTGGGTTTAAGTGTGTGTGTGTGTGTGGTTTATATGCACCAGTGTGACAGTGGGACAGAGTGTAACCAGCCCAAATGTGCAGAGGGGGTGTGCTTTCTGAGGACCAGTTGCCTGTAAGTGTGTGTGTGTGTGTGTGTGTGTGTGTGTAAACGTGTGTGTTGCTCTGTGTATTAAATTGGAAAAAAAATGGAAAAGAGTATATATTTTTTTTTAATGTTTTTTGGAGCCAGACCTCAAGGCTTTGGTTGTACACACTCAAACACACTCTTAAACACACACACTCGCTCACACACACACACACTGCAACACACACAGACACACACACACACACACACACACACACTCGTGTGAACAGACATGGTCGAAGCTGCTCAAGGTGCAGAGAAGGAAGCATTACTAATCCACTACCAGTAAGTAGTAGTAAGAAAAGGGCGATCATATATTCATATATTGCATTTCAATAGATTTTCAGTCACGAGATTAAATTGCTTCTATATAGAAAACCGGAGGAAAGCTATGTATACATATATATTCCAAGTTAATGGTTACATTTCACTCTCTAAAATAGTTTATACCAACAATATTTAACTGTATATATGTATACATACATAGTCTATAAATCATCATATAGTATATAAATATAGTATACATAAGTACATAAGGTATATCTACACTTATACTTATATATATACTATTTATAGTACTGTATATATGTATATATGCATATATTTATAGTATTATCAATAGTAATAGTAATAATAATAATAATAATAATAAGAGTAGTAATAAGAATAGTAATAGTAATAGTAACAGCCACACATACACACACACACACACACATGGATGTAAATATACAGTGAAATAGATGAATATATGTAAATATATATTGCAGTGCAGTGTTGCAGTAAGACTCAACGGAACATTCATCACATCATCTCATCAAGTTTGAGCTTAAAGCCTAGAAAAGTTCAGGTGTATTGCTATATAAGAGAAGAAGAGAGATAGATAGAGAGATAGAGAGATTGAGAAAGAGATTAAGAAAGAGAGGAGAGCGAAGGCCCCAGCCGTTAGCCGCTAGCCATTAGCTGTTAGCCGTTAGCCATTAGCCGTCAGGAAAGGACGAGCTGAGGTTGAAGAACAGAGTCAGATTGCAGGTTGGGGTATTGCTTTCGTACGACCTGTAATTGATTGATTAATTGATCGTTTGATTGAGTGAATGAGTGATTGTTGATTTGTTGGTTCGTATGATCGTTCGATCATTTAAACTGGGTAAAAATCCTTTAAAATCCTTAGTTTAGGTCTATTTCAGTACGGGAGGAGAGTGCGTTTGTGGTTTGGGATGTTTTTTCTGTGCGGTGGAGACAGCCTGGTCAAGCCTGGAGCGGTACGACACTTTAGAGCCACACAACCTGATGGTTCTAGAAGTCAGAGAAGAGATCTTGAGGACCCAAGTGAATAATAAAAGGTGCGATGGTCCGCGGCTGGTAAAAGGGATTGTCAATGAAAAGACCACCTACAGTGAGGAGAAGAGCAGAGAAAGCTGCAATTAATGGCGCGGGCCAGCAGGAGGCAGTGGTACACACTCTGATGGTGAAAAGGGGGCGGGGCGTGGCGGGTAGGTAGGTGTGCTGCAAGGGTGGGTTCTAGGGTCTCTGCTCTTTCAGGCTGTATGTGGGGTTTTCATTGAACCAGGAGCGTTTCAAGGAGGTTAATAAAAAAGACATCAACAACTCAAGTTGCATGGTTACCACTTTCCGAACAAAACAAGAAAAGAAAGAAATAAAACTCAGAGCTCATTCATTTGAGAGGAAAAAAATAATCAAAGCAAAAAAACAAAAAAAGAGGATGTGTGAGGAAAAAGGAATGTGGCAACTTTCAGTCAAGTTTCAGACAGATGTGGTTAGTACATATAACTCTGACAAATCAGAACCAGAACCAGAACTAGTGTGATTTTGGAGAGAGTATTGTACACAATGAACGCCATCACCATCAAAGAGAACAGGCCCCATTGGTTTCTGAGTGGACACAGCTGAGGATGACCATGATGAAGAATGGGAATAGTAAGAGGAGGAGGAGGAGAAGAAGGGAGGAGGAAAAGGGAGGAGGGTTGGGGCGGGTAAAGAAAACAGCAATTACCTTACAGCAATGGGGGTCATGTGACCACAGCGATTAACCAGGGAGATGGTGGTTCTCTTTGGTTAGGGATGGCCACGACATTTTCCTGACACGGACCAGCACCTGCGCTTTCTGATTGGGCCGAAGCCAAATCAACTCAACAGCAACTTGCAGCAACTCGCTCTGCAGTGGCCGCCGTCCCCTTAATTCAGTTTATAGTGAACACGGATGTACGGATCAATATCTGATACTAACACAAAGTGAGGCGATGACATTTTACTAATTTTAAAGAGCACAAATTATGAGCTCAACTAATCCTATAGGACACTGGATAGTTGTATCATACAAATCACAGTAGTTGTGTTTGTGTTTCTCTGTATACTTTATTATTGTATATTAGAATATTATACTATATATTATATTATATATTATACTTTATTATTATTCTCCTCCTTATTTTAACCCTGTTCTTCAATACTCAGAACCCACAGTATAGAAAACCACCACAAAGGCAGAGTTATTTGTTATTTATTTTTTGTTATTTGCAGTGGGTCAGATACAGCAGCAGTACTGCTGGAGTTTTTAAACGCCAATGTCACTGCTGAACTGAGAATTGGAACTTAGATTCTCGGCCCATCCTGAACTCACCTCTTTGCTCGGATCGGGTTTAGGAAAATAATCTGTGACATAGGCTTCAGATTTTTAATGCTATTTGTATTTCATATAAAAGCTATGGAGTGAAAATCACTATATAGAAAAGAAACTAATAATATTGTGTGCTTTTTTGTGTTTTTTTGCAAGTCAATAAGCTCAATATAAATAATTTGTTAGTTTAAAAAGTATTTTCTATTCTTGAACCATGTTAAATTATATTAGAATCTTCATTCTTCTAGCCTAATTTACTGGTGTTTAGGGCTGTGGATGAATGTTTGCATTGTTGCTGTTTTAATTTTTCAGAGATCTGTTATTAATAATATTTTTATTAAATAATATGTCTATGCTTCTTTAGTGTTGCAATGTTGCAATTATTAACATAATTCTGAACAGATTTCACTCATTCAAACAGCATGAAAATGTTTTCAAAAAGCTCAGTTTTAACACTGTGCTTACTAAAAAAAATGTCAGATCTAATTTATTAGCATTAGCCACTAACCATGCTAAGCAATAGGTCTTTCACTGTTCAGAGTTGAGTATATCAGACTGTAGTCTGCTGATAACCCCGGCTAGCACTGCTGGAGCAGCATTAGCTTTAGCCACTAACTGCAACACTAGCTCTTTTATTAAAACAAGCTACGTGGGATGAACCGCTAAGTGATATCGCACTGGCTTACCAGATCACTCAAGGTTCCTCAGTGTATCACTGTCTAGCGCTTGCGGTTAGCAGCAAATGCTAATGCCTTTCAGAAATTCAGAAATCTAAGCTTACTGTCGATAAACAGAATTGCTTTACTCACCCAAATAAACAGTTTTCTGCAGAGAAATCTGTGTCAATTAGCATACAGCACTTGTTTAACTTGAAAGACTTGAAAGTTTTGTTTTGTAGTTAGCTTAGCTTTACTTAACTTATTAACAACCACCACCCAGCGCAGAGATCTGCTGAATTAGAAGGAAAACATGGTTACACCCCTGTTCCTTACTAGTGTCTCATAATGCGCCATACAATCAGTGTGCCCTTTCTATAAAACTAGTCCAGAAAATAGATGTTCACTAAGTGATCCTTATAGAGCGAAAAATACGATAATAAAACTACAGAGAAACAGATACAGAACTACTGTCTTTATTTATTTTAGAACTATGAAGAGTCCTATATGATCAGTAAAGCTGGAATAATTGATAATGGGTGTAGAAACTAATAAAGGTCACATCTTTTACATTTCAATTTATGCTCCTTAAAACAGTAAAAGTGTTACTAAAATATCATAAATCACCTAACAGCAAACTGGGCTGCGGTGGCCTCGGCCTTCTTATTTCAGTGTAGAGGACGTACAGCTCAATATCTCGGAGGAGATTAAGATCAAGGTCAGACTAGTCTGTGTAGTTATTGGAAAATGTCTTGTTCAGAGTAAATAGCCTATTTTATTGAGTATATTACAGCACTGTTTTAATCAGAGGAGAACATACGCACTTCTTCACCTCGCCTTCAGCTACGAGGAGGAGGAGGAGAAGGTCGCTGTGAAGGTTATCATCATGTAGCTTTCGCTCTATAAATTGGACGAGAAAGTGGGCGGGGACATTGGGGACGTCGGGGACGTGGGCCATGCCGTGCGGTTGCTGGTGCTGGCCTGTGGATCAGGAAGAACTTACAGCTCACACGCCGAGACACATTTACCAAGAAGGGTCAAACAAACACCCAAATCAAACAAAACAAACAAAAACCCAACAAAAAGGACAAAGGACAACTGGGTAGCAAATCTCCATGGATCCCATGTTGCTGCTTTCGATTCTCCGGTGTGTGGCTGTGACTGGAGGCTCCAGGTGTGTTGCATTGTGAAGGCTCTTTGGGAAGTGATGCCTGTGTTTCTGTTGTCCTCTTTTTGTGTATGTTTATATATATTTATGTATATTTGTGTGTGTGTTTTGTGTGTGTGTGTGTGTGTTTGTTTTTATGTGACTAATTATTAACAGCAATGGAATTGTGACTCAAAAAAGAGAAAAAAAAACAAAACTAAATAAAACAGACAAACAAACAAACAAACAAAATAAAACAGGTCCCATTGCTTTCTGGTCAAGAGTAGGCCTGTCACGATAAAACAGACTAATATATATTAACTACTATGTATTAACATGATTTAAATCAT
This sequence comes from Astyanax mexicanus, assembly GCF_023375975.1. Lineage (NCBI taxonomy): Eukaryota > Metazoa > Chordata > Actinopteri > Characiformes > Acestrorhamphidae > Astyanax > Astyanax mexicanus. The sequence goes on along the minus strand of NC_064427.1, from coordinate 16,061,532 downwards.
TTTTCCCAATCATCATAATATTGTTCATTGGGCTTACATATTATTACTTATAAATGCTTTATCAAAGATAAAATGACCATTCTTGCAATGGCAGAAAGCACAACACTAATATTAACTGTACAGTAAAAGCTTTCGATTTATGTATTTTCAAACAAACTAATATTAAAAATACTACTTAATATACTACAGTTTTGAGGTTATCTAACATTCATACATACAGATTATCCATGTCTACTGTGCAATATAAAAATTTTGGACATTATTGAAAAAAAAAAACAATTGTGTTTACTATACATTGAAACCTTTGGAAGATGGATTGAGGGCTATTTTAAGACAAGTAAAGGTCTTTTTACATAGATTGAGATTTGTTTGTGTTTTTTAGGATATGGAGACACCCTGTTCTTGCATGTTTACTTGTGGCAATCTGTCAGTTTATAAATATCTATCTGACATTATCTAAACTAAAGCTACTGTAAAATGTGTAAAAGCAGAGTAAAGACATTTAACACCAATAACCGGATACCCCTATTAAGAGAACTACACTCAGTCCAGATCAGTGTATCAGAATACAGCAAAGCTAGCAAACACCACTAACAGCACTAAGATAATTTATCTATTTTTATACAACAATAGTAATACATCCAGTTGTTTATTTAAAAAATATATATATAAAAAAATCCAATTCAAAGCAATATTGTTTTAAATTTTTCTTTTGTAGTTGGTTATCGTAACAGGCCTAGTCAACAGTAGGGTATACTTTATATAGTTTGTTGATGTTCTTTTTCTTACTCAGAGGGACCAGAGGGTTTTAGAGAATAAGTTAAGTGAAATAAACTGAATGAATTTCTTTTTTTTAACCATCTACAATACTACATACAAGCATAAGAGACTGTAATGCAGAAGCTAAACTGTGATAGTTATTAAATTTTACATCACTACATAAAGCTATAATACTAAACTCTATGGCTCATCATGGAAACACAAGTGGATGCTTGGTAATTGAGGAAGATAAAGGTTTTATTTTTCAGCAGTAGTTTATTTTATTCTTCTTCTTCTTTTAATAAGATCTATACATCCCATAACTTCTGCCATTGTTACACAGACCAATATAGACATAGCCTTAACCCTTCTTATAGAAACAAAAAATAAAAAAGAAAAATAAACAATAAAAGTTGGTTTAATTTAAAATTCCACGAATGAGGTAACAATTCACAGTACAAATCGTTCAAGTCTTTTTTTTCTTCTTCTTCCTATTTAAACTTAAACACCTGCATTATTTCTTTTTAAAGTCAGAAAAAACATGAAGAACTCAAAAATAAAATTAAACGAAAAATAAAAATGCTCTTTACAAATAACCCTCCACTTCAAGTCCTTACAGCTCTGCAGGGGGTTTTATACACTACGACAGTTTAACATTCCCTTCTCAATTAAAATTCATGTATGTATTTGTGTGTATATATGTGTGTAAATATATTTGTGTGTGTGTGTTTTGGTGGATCTCCTGAGCTAAAAGAATGAGTAGTGGGGGATTGGGTAGGCGGGCACTTTCATGACGGGCAACAGAAGCATTCTCTTGGGCAAACCTAAAAAAGAGAATGAAGAGAGCACTGCACATGAGTCGGGGGGTCGGGAGAAAAAAGGAAATATAAACAAAAATGAAGGATCTGTGCCATCAGTCATGATCATTTATAGATTTATCAGTTAGAGGAGTGAGTGACAGGAAGCAGAAGGGGTCAGTAGGTGGGGTTTAGAGGTCAAAATAGAGGAAACATATTAGTTCACACAGGAGGGGAAAACAGGCCTGGACTATCGGACTATAGAATAGGGGTGGGCGATATGGTGCTAAAGTAATATCATGATTTTGTTTTATGCATTTCGAGATAATGATATTTTTGGCGATATGACAAAACACTGAATTAAAAATTAAATATTTCAGGAATATACACTACTGCATGATACTAATAATAATAATGCACTCCAAATATCTCCAGGATTAAATTAAAATAAATGATACTGGGCAGATATAATCTCTCTAGTAGATATATAATGGGAAATGAGAAAAGTGTAAATATTTATTTTGATAAAAGCAGTAAAAAGAAGAACCCTGATGTGATAAATAAATAGTGGTGGGTGATTTGGCACCATATTCCAGGGTAAAATATTGTAAATATATCGTTTACCATATGCAAAAATATTTCATTTTTATTTACACCTATAGTATGTGATGTGCATAATTGATGGAGATGTCCCAATTTAAATTTTATTACTGGTCTGATTTTAGTGTTTGCACGAATATGGCCACACTGTTAATAAGGGTAAGCGAATGCATAAAGTGAGCACATTGTGATTTAATTTTTTCTTTTATCTTCTTTAAAATGAGCCATAAAAATAAATTATCTTGCTCACTGGTTTTCACCCTATTTTTTTAAGGTGATTACAGTGTATAAATCGAGTAGCCGCTCCCATCTCAAGTCATTTATGTTAAGAATCTGTCTGTCTGTCCTACTATCTCTCTCTCTCTCTCTCTCTCTCTCTCTCTCTCTCTCTCTTTTTCTGTATTTCTATATTTGTATCTCACTCCTTCTCTATCCTATTCTTTTCATCTCTCTCTATCTCTCTCCTTTCACTCTATCTATCTATCTATCTATCTATCTATCTATCTATCTATCTATCTATCTATCTATCTATCTATCTATCTATCTATCTATCTATCTATCTATCTATCTATCGCTTTAAACATACATAATAGATACCGTATCTAAAAACAAAATTATACACTATATATATTATTATATTATGAATGTGTAATTGACTGTTTCAATGTCACATTCCCCTGTAAAATCCAAAGTTCTATAAATCAGAGACGCTTTTTTTTTTTTTTTTTTTACATTTATAACTACTGAAAACTGAAGGGAAAGTGTCTGTTAATTCTTTATAGAGAAAACCATAGGGTTTTTATTCTGCTAAAACCCAGCGGTAAAAACAAAGGATCGGAACTGAGTTAGGTTTAAAGTAGCCGACTACAGGATAGACTGTAGGGACATTCCTAATAATAAAAATATATGTATTTAAAAGGCTATTAAAAATATAGATATATCTTTTTTCCAAAAATGTTTTCTTGGCCTGTATATATATTGTTTAGTGCACTTTATTTATTAAATAAATGAACCTGCTATGCTTTAATACTGAAGCTTAATTTACAGCATTAAAAGAGAGGGGAATCGATCTGATCTGTGAACAGTGAGGGTGGAGGTGGAATTCTGGGTAAGGGTCAGGTTGGTTTGGACATTAATAAAACAGTTTGGAGATTGTGAGAGGAGTGTGAAATGTTCACCCTGGTGTGTGTATTTTATGTGTGTGTGTGTGTGTATGAGTGTGTGTCTCGTGTTTAACTGCTGTAGTCTCCCAGTCCCATTTTAGAAATCACAAAGCAGCAACAGGAGGCAGAGGATTGGACAGCATTGGATGACTGAGTGAGAGGAAGTGCATGCACACAGCTCTCCATGAGACCAGAGAAACAGAGAGAGAGAAAAGAGAGAGAGAGAGAGAGAGAGAGAGAGAGAGAGAGAGAGAAAGAAAGAAAGAAAGAGAGAGAGAGGTAAAGAGGTGGGGAAAAGAGGATGCTGGTCTCCTTCAGCACCGTAACTGGCTTTCCTTTACCTATAGAGGAGCTCTTATTATGTGGCAGGCATAGACCAGGACAGCAGGGGCTATTACCCCACTTACTGCCCCTCAGATGCCCCCACAGTTACCCCAATACCCAAAAAAATCAGGACATTACCTCCAGCCTCCTTCTCCCCTCCTCTCCTAGCCCCCCCTGCACATAAAACTCATTCAAAGCAGCTTCAGCCGGGCTGGACCAGAGAGAGAGATACCCAATGCCACAAAAAACAGTTTAAAATGTTGATGATTATTTTGGCTTACAGCCAATAAAAAACTCAAAAATCAGTGTTTTAGAAAATTTGAATATTATATAAGACCAATTGGTACTTTTGGCAGTGTGGGCAGTGTGCCAAGTCCTGCTGGAAAAGGAAATCCTTATCTCCATAAAAGTTGGGAAAACACTGCACTGACTTTAGACTTGATAATAAAACACAGTGGATCAACAGCAGCAGATGACATGTCTCTCCAAACAAACCATCACTGATCATCAGTAAATTTTACATTTCATTTAAAGGAAATAAAGGGAGCAGAGTCTGGAGGAAGAGTGGAGAGACACACAGTCCAAACTGCTCAAGGTCTACAGTGAAGTTTCCACCAATCAGTGATCAACAACTTTTATGGAGATGCAGATTTCATTTTTCAGCAGGACTGTTATGTTAGAACATGTAATATTTGAAATTTTGGGTTTTCATTGGCTGTAAGGTCATAAACTTCAACAATAAAATAATACAAAATAAAAGCTTAAAATAGAAAAAGCTCAAAAATCTGTGTTTAATACATCTATATAATATATGAGTTTCACATTTTAAAAACTGAATTACTGAAATAAACTAACTTTTGAAGAATATTAAATATTTTTGAGATGGTCTAGTTTATCTGTATGTTCGTAGTTTTATGTTATCTTATGTTATGATGTGATGTTTCCGTACTGCAGTCTCTAAACTGTACTGTTTCCTTTTTTAAGAACTCTCCTCACTGCTGCCGGGTGCTTTACTACAACACAGCGGTAAAAACAAAGGACCAGGGATCAAATATGAAGCAGATATGCCATTCTTTAAAACATGCTGTGATCAGCCTTGATTCTGATCCACTGGATTCAATAGGACAGGCGTCGGCAATTAAGTTTGGCCGTGGGCCAGATACTTTCCAAGCCATGACGTGGCCACAAAAAAAAATCTGTGCGTCATGGGATGGAGTGCTACAGACTAGTAGCTCTCCAGCCCAGAGGGTAGTTGAACCCTAATCTCAAAGCAGGTAAACCCAAGAAAAAAGGAAAAAATAAATAAATGAACACACCGCTCCTCACGTGGGATCCAACCCGTGTCGTCAAGGTCGCGCTCCAATACACTGCTGCCCCGGCTAGTGAATTGAGACACAACCCGGAAAAAAAAATCCTAAAAATCATTATAACTTGTTTTAATGTTAAGAGGTTGTCACGTTCATTTCTGCCACAGATGTGCAAATGCACACACACAGCTTGTGAAGTCTCTGTAGAAAGATATTAGCAATATAACAGGAATCCCTGGAGCATAAACACCATGTCTAATGCCTAAATGACTAAAAGTGTGGGCTAGAGGAGTATAAATCCCCCCGGTATTGAGCTGTGGAGCAGAACTGTGCTCTCTGGAATGATGGTGCTCAATACTTATTTTTTATGTAAAAAAAGTTGTCTAAATAAATAAAATAATTTACAATAGAAAGACAGTTGAAAAAAAGAGCTCAATTAAAATGAGATTTTATAACGTTATATTAGATTTAATATAAATATCTATGACTATTTACTTGTTGTTCACGCACTAGTCTCTCTATGTACAGTATATGAGTGTGTGTGTGTGTGTTGCTGTACTCTGTGCACTGGACTCTGAGTAATGTGTGTGTGTGCACATGGCAGTGTGAGGTGCTGAAAGAGAGACATGCCAGTCCTCTCAGACTCTCAGCAGTGAGAAGAAGCTGCTGGATTTAACCCCGAACACACCAGCTCACCAGCAGACCTACAGAAACACCTGATTACCTGCTCTAAATCAACGGTACATTAAATACAGCCTCTAAACCAGAGACTAAACTACACCTGCTGCACCATCACACTCTCAGATGAACTACACCCCTTATTTACAAGCATAGAGCTCTGGTATTCTCTCATTTTCATTTCCAGGGTTTTAATTGATTTTAATTATTATAATCATAAATGTATGTCTGATTTTATGTCTTTTAGGGCAGTGTGGTGTTGTGGGGAAGCAATTTGCTCAGTTTTAGATGATTTATTTATTTATTTATCTCTTGTGACATGATGTCCTGTTTTTAAATAATGATTTTAATGGCTGAGATGGCCAAAAAGTGACTTTTACATATTATAACACAGTTTGGTTATAATAAAGTGTTGTTAAAAGTAAAAGTCTAACTTTCTGTCTCATTCTCTCTTTCTCTCTCTATCTCTCTCTCTCACTCTGTCTACCTTTCTCTCTCATTCATTGTTTTTTTTATTAATAACAGTTAATTATTTACATTTACATTCTTTGTTTTCTGTTTGCTTAACTGTCACAAAATATCTGCGTATGTACATGTACAGCTAACAAACATCACTAACAGCACTAAAGGTAATGGTAAAACATCCAGGCTTTTTTTTTTTTAAACAAAAAGATTTTGTGATGTGAGAAGAGCCCATTATTTTAAATAATGCACTGTTCTGATAATGTGTAAAAACATTTATTAACTGTGTTATTTATATTTCGTTTATGTTGAATACAAAAAAAATTGAATTCTAATAAAATGACAATACTGTTTTAATAACGCAAATGTATCTGGTTATCGTAACAGGCCTAGTCAGCAACAGGAGTATAAAGTATATAGTTTGTTGATGCATGTTGAGGGTTTATTCATCATCCCAAACTATTCTGCTTAAGAGTTTATAAGATCTGATTCTTTAGCTAAAATCCATTTTTCTTGATCATATATATATATATATATGTTTTTAATCGGGTCTAAGAAATTTGAGTATGCTGTTGAACTGCATGAAACTGCATGAATCTGATCCTCTGCAATATTTTGAGTACATTAAAAACACATTTAATGAGAAATTATTGTTTTATATGTTTAACTGCATCTGTTTTAGTGAAATATATATATATATATATATATATATATATATATATATATATATATATATATATATATATATATGTGTGTGTGTGTGTGTGTGATTCGATGCCCTACTAAACTTCTTTACAGTCCTGTATTTATACCCTGTGTGTTCATTGTTCATGTGTGTATGTTAAGTGGCATTGGTCTCTCAATCCGTCCCTCCCTCCTCCTTCTCTCTTACCCTCCCTCCCTCCCTTCATCTCTCTCTCTCTGAGGCAGGGCTGCTTTGAATGGGGTATCTCAGTGCTGGAGACAGCAGAGCCGTTCTGACACTGCGAGAGAAAGGCGTGTCCAGAGTCGGGGACGGGGGACAGGGGACAGGGGACAGGGGGAGCAGGCAGACTCAGACAAAGCAGCGCTCAGAACACCCAGCTGAAGCGAAGCAAGGCTTGCTCCAACCACAGGAAGAACCAAAAGGTTATGACCCTGTCCTCCCGTTGGCCGGGGGATCTGCCAGCGGGATTTAAACACTGAAACATCGCTGGATTTACGGGTTTTTCGCCCAATTTAGAGCTGAATAGAAGTTGGGGGTGGGAGGGGGGGGTAGTTGGGGCAGATTTGGACCCTAGACTCGGAGCGAGGCGGGAGGGGACGGGGGGAAGGGGGTACGTACCATATGCAGGAGCAGCAGCAGCACTGTAACCGTATGGATTTCCAAAACCTGCAGCGAGAGGGTTTAGAAAACACACTGATAAATATCATTAAATCATTCTAAAAAAATAAAACTCGGGAGCCTTTAAACTCTGTATCCTGTTTCTTTACTCTTAGACTTTTGACTACAATTTACTGTATTTTTTATATGGTGCTTTATGAATAAATGTCTATTTTCTGGTCTGGTTTTATACATAAGGTGCATTTTTTAAGCAACACTAGTAAGGAACAGGGGTGTCGCCATGTTTTCCTTCAGTAGGTCTCGTCGCCGGGTGGTGGTGGGGGGTAAAAAGTTAAGTTAACTAAGCTAAGTACACAAAAATGTAAAAAAAAAAAAAAAAAAAAAAAAAAATATATATATATATATATATATATATATATATATATATATATATATATATATATATATATTTTAAAGTTTATTTGGGTGAGTAAAGAGCTTCTGTTTATTTACAGTAAGCTTAGATTTCCAGATTTCCACTAAGGCTGTGTGCAGCAGCAGCTAGCCACGGTTAGCGCTAGCAAATTCGTACATAAGGCACACTGTCGATTTTTGGTGAAAATTAAAGGAATTTTTGTGCGCCTTATAGTGCGAAAAATACGTTAGTCAAAATATTGTTTGATTTAGTTTACATTTTAGTACATTAAGTTTAGTTTTAAGTCAATGAAATGAAAATATTTTAATCAATGAATATTTTTTTATATATATTATTATATATTATATATGATATATATATATATATATATATATATATATATATATATATATATATATATATATATATATATATATATATATTATGATACAGAATATACTAAAAAGGATCCCAATCACGGTGAATGTTTTACGTATTTAACAGTGTCCGCCTTTTACAGACAGTCCCTTACTGTCACCAGTATCTGATGCATTAGTTAAAGCTATTTAAATTAAGTTACTAAGCTAAATGGAAAGATCTGGAACTCTAATAATAAAAAATATAAGTTAAATATATGCTGTGTGTTTTTTACCTGGTGTGACGTATCCTGGAGCAGCAGCGCTGACGAAAGCTCCACGCGCAAGTGCAGCTCTTCCTCTCCCTCGAGCTGCCTGAACCGCCACGGCTGTAGCAGCTGCAGCCGCAGCTATCACTCCTTTAGTCTATGACACAGACAGACAGACAGGCAGACAGACAAAATATGGAAATATGGATTAAATCTCCTAACTAACGTTCACCTCCTTTTCTCATTCCTTTACCTAAAAACCTTTTTTTAGCAGATTTAGAGATTAAGAGATTGCAATTTTAAAAAACACTGAAACTTTACAACAACAACTACAATTAATTGCAGAAGTAAAGGTAAAGATCATAGATGAGGCAAGAATGTCTCCAGATCGAAACCCAACTGAGCCCCTGTGGGGCATCCTCAATCGTAAGGTGTAGAAGGGTGTCTAACGTCCACCAGCTCCTTGATGTCATCAAGTCGATGTCAATTTTCCACTGGTTCTGGTTTGTAAATCTAATTTTGAACTGGTTCACTCACTGCTTTTACGCCAATAAAAGTATTTCAGGTTCTGGAAGCAGGAAAGTTTGTTCACAGTGGGAACCAAAGAATAATACTAGGTTCTTCAGGGCGAATCATGACCTCTTCTGTTCACCGCCGCTGTGCAGCGCCCTCTGTTGGTGAGGTATGATGTAACGTTTTGTCAGTTCCAATAAAGCTGGTGTAAACGTGGGCTGGTATGCTAAAAAGCACTACGGTTCTTATATCCCCGAACAGAACTGGTTCGAGAACCAGAATTAATGGCTGCGTGTTGAGTTATTTTGAGGGAAAGTAAATTTACACAGGTATACTGTTAATGTACACTACTGTTTTACAGTACAACAATAAAGATATGGCACTTTGATACAATGTAAAGATATAAAAATATTTTTTAAATTAGTTTATCTTTTTTCTTATTATTTATTTTATTTATTTGTATTTATTTATTATTACTTTTTATTTTTTGATTATTATGTTCTTAGTTCATTATTATTCGTTTTATCATTTCCTATTACTCTAATCATTTTACTTTACTTTTACTATTTTTACTATTTTCTATCTTTTTTTTTATGTGTCAATTTGTTTTTTCATGGTCTTTTACAATGTTCTATTTTACATATATTTTATTGATCTATATTAAATGTTAATTTAAAATGAGTATTTTATTTTTTTATTCCTTATTATTTTTAATTTATTATTAAATGTTTTCAATCCATTTGATGCTGTCAATGCTCTGCAACATTGTAAATGAGGGTGATCCTCAATGTTTTCCAGAGCAAAAATAAAGGTTGATTGATTGATTGATTAAAAATACTATATACACCTTTATGTAACCATGTACAGAAAAGCTTCAATATAAAATATAAACAAATCCTAAATTATAAACAACAAAAAATATAAATTACTGTTCTCTTCATCTGCAAATCTTCCACTTCTCTGTCATATGATCAGGTTAATATTGATCACAGGAAGTCAGAAGAAGAACAGGAGCTGAAGATTTTGGATCAATAAGCTTTGTAGTCAAGGTCAGAGTATTGATTATTGATCGGGAGAGCTTGTAGGCTGAGCGGTGATCAGTTACTCACTGATCAGACGGCTCAGGCTGGGAATATTGATCTTTTCTCCTGTTCTCTGGTTATTGATGGCGGTATTGACGGCTCACCTGAGGAAGGATTTTCTTCTTCTTGTTTCCAGCAGCGTTGGGTCCTGAAAAGAGTTTCTCCAGAGCAGCGAGGGCGGCGCTGGCTTTAGCTACTTTCTTATTAGGCCCCGCCCCACGGAACTTCTGCCCATCCACCTCCACCTGTCAGAGACCAGTATGTGTTAATGTATAGATGAAGGTGTTCTATATTTCTGCACGATGTACGATAAGTGAAGCCTGTAAGATCTTTAAATGTGATTTTATTACAGATTTTTATTCGTAAAGCTGCTTTGTGACATGTGTTGTAAAAAACACTATGTACCATATGTTTCACACTATAAGGCACGGCGTATTATAAGACGCATTATGAAAGCAGCCACCATGTTTTCCTTCTAATTCAGTGCAGGGTAGTGTTTTTTTACCTCCATAACGAAGCGTTTGTCGTGGCTGCCGCCGCTTTCTGAGATCAGCTCGTATTTTAAGCCTCGTCGTTTTTCGTTCAGCTCCATTACCGGGTTCTTACCACTCGCCGTCAGAATAGGACCCTGAGTTCGCACCTACACACACACACACACACACAAACACACAAACACATACATTATTTTTTCATAATCAAGCCATAACAATATAGGAATGCTTTACATGTACAGCTCTGGAAAAAAATAAGAGAGCACTTAAAAAGGATGAGTTTCTTTGATTTTTCCAAATTATAATATATATATATATATATATATATATATATAATCAAAAGGAAGATGGATGATCACAAGCCATCAAACCAAACTAAACTGCTTGAATTTTTGCACCAGAAGTGAAGGCATCAAGATAGAGAGAGAGAGAGAGAGAGACAGACAGACAGACAGAGAAAGAGAGATAGACAGACAGACAGAGCGCACAAGTGAGCAAGCAAGACAGAGAGAGGGAGAGGGAGAGAGAGAGAGACATTACGAGCGCCTAACCCTGTGTGCACTCTCTGGTGCACTGTTTTGAGTTGCCAATGTGCTCAGCGCATGCTATAAGCCTTGGGCTAGGTCTGTAGCGAGTTGCTAATAGCAACAGTGCTACAGCGACACTTTCTGGGTTAAGTTCATTGGTTCCACAAGTCTCCTATATGCTGTACTGTGTATTCTCTGTGCGTTTGCGTGTACCGAACAGGGACGCAGAGACCGTGATAAAAGATTTTAACAAAGAATACGCGTACCGTTACACCCCTAATATATAAATTATAGTGCAGATATCTAGAGTAAGTGTGTGTGGAAGTAAGGAAATAGTCAACTAGACCAATAGGAGACACATTTCTCCTTCTTTATACAGAAGAACATCTTAATCCCATCTGTAAATCAAATATAACTGCGGTAAATAGAGAAGTGATGAGCTTCTGCTCCGTCCCACACTGAGTCCTGATTACTCAAATCAACATCTGCTTCAGTGTGAGGAGCATACCACCGCTCTAATCAGTGTGTGTGTGTGTGTGTGTGTGTACCTCCAGTGTGTTGGAGCTGTCTGTGTGTGGTGTGTTATTGCTGGAGTGTGTAGACGTCTCGCTCTTCCCCTCGCTGTCGGATTTCTCATCAGCGCTCATGGAGTCCAGGTCCGTGTCGAAGCCTGTGGGGTAGCCCATGGCCTGCAGCACCTAATTATTTAACACACACACACAAACATACATACACACACACACACACACTTTTATATCAAGTTAAAATCATAATACACTCTCATTTTCTAGCTACAGACACAGCAGTGATCTGAACTGCAGTTCTGAATCTGAAATAAGCAGAGAAATTCTGTGTAAAGCACAGAGATAAATACTCAACATGCAGCTTAATTATTTTAGCTATTACTGTAACTACAAATAATTACAGAGTAGAGTACAGTGACTTCTGCACTCTGTCATGAAGGGACAGGGAGGACGCGGAGGTGGACACAAATGCAGGTAATAAAGGGGAAAATAGTATGTAAACAAAGAAACAACGGAATAAACTAAAACAAACACCAGGAAACATGAACAAACAGGAAGGCAAACAAAACAACGGAGGAAACAAACCAGGAACTAAAACTAAAACTAAACTTAAAACAAGAAACAAACAAGAAATAAACTGAGGAAGAGCAAACGGGATAAAAAAAAAACACCCTGGAACAGGTAACAAGGGGGAGGAGCTACACATAAACACTCATAAACACAGGGACACGGAGAAAACACCGGGCCACTAGAAAAAAAGACACAGAACAGGACCAGAGTGTGACAAACTCTGAACTCCTTATTTTTATCTTCTTTATGAATATGTATTGATCACCACATTGCATATTTGCACTTTTCCAGCTGGATTGAGAAAATCGCACTGGAATATCATTGGACTGTTTGAAGATATTGTTTGTAAGTCTAACCTCGCAGTTATCATGCATATGTTTTTATTACATTAGATATTTTCTTTTATCGTATTCTAAGGAGAGCACACTGAATCTCGTTGTATTTGTGTAGATTTGGTTCCGTCTTTGCCAGAATAAAGAATAACAGGAGCTGAGGAGTTTAAGAGTCTGATGATCAAGCTTATCAAAAAAGGGCATGCTATTCGGACACGCCCACTTCTTTGATTTTGTGTCCTTGGTTTCTTTAAACTTGTTGAGGAAGCATTCAGTTGCTGCATTCTGACATTTTATTAGAAACATGAGTGTTGTAATATATTATTGGAGACATCAGTCCAAATAAATTCATAAGCTGCCTTTTTGTCTTAGTTCTTGATTGTAAAAATATCATAAATTCTGGTAAGGCTATTCAGAGTCGCAGAGCTGCACGAATCGAATATGGATTAGATTTCTACACTGCATGTGAAATTGACCCAAATCAAAATGCAAAAGTTCAGATTTGGACCACTTCAACCTGCTATGTGAACATATACTTGGATGCTAATGACATGCTAGCCTTCACTCTTTAGCACTGGCAGGACAGTGAGGGAAGACAAAACTACTGTGTGGAAAATGGAAAGAAAATTTGTTTTTAAAAAATCCTTACTTTTCTTCCCGGTAGTGTTAGCTAGCCTGTCGCTAACCTTAGTTCTCTCCTCTGTAATGTAGCTAGCTCGCCGCTAATGTTAGTTAGCTCTTAGCTAACCTTAGTTTTCTCCTCTGTAACGTAGGTAGCTCGCCGCTAATGTTAGTTAGCTCTTTGCTAACCTTAGTTCTCTCCTCGGTAACATAGCTAGCTTGCCGAGAAGGACAGTATGTTAGCTAGCTCACCACTAACCTTAGTTCTCTCCTCTGTAATGTAGCTAGCTCACTGGTAAAGACAGTATGTTAGCTAGCTCATGACTAACCTTAGTTCTCTCCTCTGTAATGTAGCTAACTCACTGGTAAAGACAGTATGTTAGCTAGCTCATGGCTAACCTTCGTTCATTTCTCTGTAATGTAGCTACCTCACTGGTAAAGACAGTATGTTAGCTAGCTCACCGCTAACCTTAGTTCTTTCCTTGGTAACGTAGCTACCTCACTGGTAAGGACAGTATGTTAGCTAGCTCGCCACTAACCTTAGTTCTCTCCTCAGTAACATAACTAGCTCGCTGATAAGGACAGTATGTTAGCTAGCTCGCTGCTAACCTTAGTTCTCTCCTCTGTAACGTAGCTAGCTTGCTGGAAAAGGACAGTATGTTAGCTAGCTCACCACTAACCTTAGTTCTCTCCTCGGTAATGTAGATAGCTCACAGGTAATAACAGTATGTTAGCTAGCTCGCCGCTAACCTTAGTTCTCTCCTCTGTAACATAGCTAGCTTGCTGGAAAAGTACAGTATGTTAGCTAGCTCACAGCTAACCTTAGTTCTCTCCTCTGTAAAGTAGCTAGCTCACTGGAAAAGGACAGTATGTTAGCTAGCTCACCGCTAACCTTAGTTCTCTCCTCTGTAATGTAGCTAACTCACTGGTAAAGACAGTATGTTAGCTAGCTCATGGCTAACCTTAGTTCTCTCCTCTGTAATGTAGCTAGCTCACTGGTAAAGACAGTATGTTAGCTAGCTCACAGCTAACCTTAGTTCTCTCCTCTGTAAAGTAGCTAGCTCACTGGAAAAGGACAGTATGTTAGCTAGCTCACCGCTAACCTTAGTTCTCTCCTCTGTAATGTAGCTAGCTCACTGGTAAAGACAGTATGTTAGCTAGCTCATGGCTAACCTTAGTTCTCTCCTCTGTAATGTAGCTAGCTCACTGGTAAAGACAGTATGTTAGCTAGCTCACCGCTAACCTTAGTTCTCTCCTCTGTAATGTAGCTAGCTCACTGGTAAGGACAGTATGTTAGCTAGCTCACCACTAACCTTAGTTCTCTCCTCAGTAACGTAACTAGCTCGCTGATAAGGACAGTATGTTAGCTAGCTCGCCACTAACCTTAGTTCTCTCCTCAGTAACGTAACTAGCTCGCTGATAAGGACAGTATGTTAGCTAGCTCGCTGCTAACCTTAGTTCTCTCCTCAGTAACGTAACTAGCTCGCTGATAAGGACAGTATGTTAGCTAGCTCGCTGCTAACCTTAGTTCTCTCCTCAGTAACGTAGCTAGCTCGCCGATTAGGACAGTATGTTAGCTAGCTCACCACTAACCTTAGTTCTCTCCTCAGTAACGTAACTAGCTCGCTGATAAGGACAGTATGTTAGCTAGCTCACCGCTAACCTTAGTTCTTTACTCTGTAACGTAGCTAGCTCACCGATTAGGACAGTATGTTAGCTAGCTTGCCCCTTATCTTAGTTCTCGGTAACGTAGCTAGCTAACTTGGCGCTAATGTTAACTAGCTCTCCGCTAACGTTTGTTCTTTCCCTAGATTAGATGTGTGTTTTCCCACTGGCATTAAACACAATGTAATAAAAATGTAATACCTACAGCAAATTTACAGTTAATTTAAGACCTTAATTACCCGTAGTTTAATTTAAGACATTTTAAGACTTTTTAAGGACCCAAGGGAACCCTGCTTGGTGGCAGATCGGGGGTCGGGTCTCTGCAGGCTGTTCTCTGTTGTTTGGGTTAGAGGTATTTGTGAAGGACATGATTTTTCTATGGTTAAACTCTGATTATTTCAGAACTCCGAGTACAAGAATGTAATTCTGTTCTTAGCATCCTGCTGCAGTGTGTGTGTGTGTGTGTGTGTGTGTAATGCTTTTTTTAATAAATATAGCTGTGTGTGTGAGGCACTGCTCGTCTGTCAGTCTGACCCAAATTGTGTGCTGGTTTTTGGGGACTGAGTCTTTTATGGAGCTGCTCTGCTGGAGGAAAGAGGATTAGACCATCTCCTGCTCGGCACACTCGCTTTGTTCACAATCGCTTCGAAATTACATGGATTTGGACCCTCCTTGCATCACAGGCCTCATGAGTGTGTGTGTGTATGCACCCATATCTGAGAGAGACAGGGAGTGAGAGAACGTAAAGTATTAGGGTCAGATATTAAGATTCAATTTTAGAAGCAATAAATTGTATTTCTCAGAAATAATAATTCAAAAACATCCAGGTTAACTTTAAGCTGCCGTTTTGTGAAATACAGCTCTGTAAAAAATAGGAGAGCACCTAAAATGCTGAGTTTCTTTGATTTTACCAAATTGAAAACCTCTGGAATATAACCAAGAGGAAGATGGATGATCACAAGCCATCAAACCAAACTGAACAGCTTGTGAATTTTTGCACCAGGAGTGAAGCAGCATAAAGTTATCCAAAAGCAGTGTGTAAGACTGGTGGAGGAGAACCAAGATGCCAAGATGCATAAAAACTGTGATTAAAAAACAGGGTTATTCCACCAAATATTGATTTCTGAACTCTTAAAACTTTATACATATGAACTTACTTTTTTAGCATTATTTGAGGTCAGAAAGCTCTCATCTTTTTTTCATCTTATTATTTCAAGCATTTCTCATTTTCTGCAAATAAATGCTCTAAATTACAATCTTTTTATTTGGAATTTGGGAGAAATGTTGTCTGTAGTTTATAAAAGAAAACAACAATGTTCATTTTACATAAACCTATAAATCTTGGTTAGATGGTTGGTATGGTGCAGTGGATAACACCACCGCCTGCTAGTAAGCTACCATGTGGGAGACTGGGGTTCAATTCCAGGGCTGGGTGACTGATGAATGGTGTGCACAATCTGTAATTGAAATAACCTTGTAAGTTGCTCTGGATAAAAGTATCAGATAAATGTCATAAATTTAAATACCTCGTTACTCGTTAGTGTTAATCTCAGGTGTGTATAGGGAGCAGGTGTGCTTAATTTTATAGTACAGCTCTCACACTCTTTCATACTGCTCACTGACCACAAGTTCCAACATGGCACCTCACGGCAAAGAAGGTTCTTAAAAGACGAATTGTTGCATTATATATAAGCTGCACACAGACTACTTTTCATTGTGTCATTTTGTCAGTGTTTCCCATAAAAAGATACACTTAAATATCTGCAAAAATGTGAGGGGTATACTCACTTTTGTGATGCACAGTAATATATGAATTACTGAAATAAAGTTTTAATGATGTTTAATGATGTTCTGTTTTTTGGAGATGCACTAGTTTTAAATATTTTTTCATAATTAAAAGACATTTATAAAAGTACTGAAAGCTAAAAAGACTAGATGTGGTTTTGTGAAGTGTGTGTATGTTTTTGCTGTAACACACCGCTGCTTATTTCAGTAAATCTTTTCCAGAAGTAGTGCTTCACCCGGATCTCAGCAGAGCTTTATGGGGAGAAGCTCAGAGACCCAATTTGATCTATTCTGAGAAGAGTAGGTCACCAAATGCTGTAGTGCACCGTCTACCCGGACATCCAGGACACTGAGTCTCTAAAGAGCATCTCTATAAGATACTGAAACTCTGTGGAGTAAAAAAATCCAGTTTATCTGCAGTCTAAACACAGCAGCCTTGACCGTGTTTTTATACCGGCTCACTTCATGAGATTAGCATCTGGATTGTATCCTCATAATTTAACAACATGCATTTACACTCGGTTGTCGAGTTGTTTATGATGATGCTGCACATAAAACTTTTCCTCAAACTCTTCCTCATTGTCTGCAGCAGCTAGTAAAAGAAAATATTCTTAAAAAAATGTGTTGATCAGGAAAAGCACCGTCTCTACATCAACCCGTCAATTAGTATTTGTGGCCCAGCCCACTTTGACTCGGGACCGCCCACAGGCAGAGCTGAAGCCGGGCAGGGACTCAGATAGAAGGGGCTAACAGCGCTAGGAGCAGTATGGAGTTCATTCCTGTGTTTTTTTGTGCGAATAACACATCAGTGTTTATATGCTTTACCCAATAATTTAGAGCTAAGGAACAAATGGTTAGAATTAGTCTATAGGGGAACACCACCAGCCAAGTACAATTGACATAGGTAGGTGTATAGATGTTTAGAACAGTTCTGTTTACACTAGTTAAAAGTAAAAATCCACCCCGTGGTTCCAACTGCCTGGGTGGCTCTGCTGCGGCTCAGCCAACAAAACTAAGTAAGTAACTTAAGGTTTACATAGGATCTCCGGTGGATTTGGCATTTTATAGAGACTCTAAGACAGTAGGTCAGTGGCTGAACTGCACTTAGCAGGGCATTATTACACATGTTGTAAAGTAACATATAACATTGTAAAGACTGTGATTAGTGTAAAAATGGCTTTATTTTACAACATTTCTAACTGTTGTTCATCTAGCTGCCTCCTGGTGTCGCAGTGCTGTTAACCAATCAGAGCAGATGGTTGGTTTAAGTGGTTTAAGTGCAAGTAATCATATTTGTATCAGTTTTAAAAGTGTTTTGGATCTGTTTACACTAGTTTATATACATTTTGACCTTATCCAGATTAAATCCTGATACTTAAGATAAAAGAAGTGGACCAGTGTAAACAGGGGGTTCCAAATGATCAGAGTGGATACTTTTACTTGTAATGAAAAAATAATGAGAAATATAAAATTTATGGTTTTCAAATATGTTACTGATGAACTTTTCTCACTCTGCCTCGGGCTACACGCGCACAGTCCGACTTTCTGTTGAAATATTTCTCATTCAGCTCAT
The DNA here is from genome assembly GCF_023375975.1 of Astyanax mexicanus. Classification (NCBI taxonomy): domain Eukaryota; kingdom Metazoa; phylum Chordata; class Actinopteri; order Characiformes; family Acestrorhamphidae; genus Astyanax; species Astyanax mexicanus. Next base: position 16,043,416 of record NC_064427.1, on the reverse strand, counting down.
TAAAACAAGTAAAAGAGAAATTCGGTTAAAAATACAGATTCCAAACGTTCCACACACGCGCTACACCTGTTTTTAAGTAGAAACGTTACCTTAACAGCGACGTGCAGCTTGGCCGTCTTCTTGGAAGATCCGGAAGCTTCATAGACGGTTCCGTCTACGTCTACAGACATGGTGAAGACTGGGGCGTGAACCGGACCAGACTGAGACAGCAGCTTATACTGCAGCCCCGGACGGATCTGGTTCAACCGCATCAGAGCATTCATGGGCTGATTAGAGTCTATTGCTTTACTGTCCAGAACTGCAGAGAGAGGGAGAGATAGAGAGATGCATTAATCATGAGTAATTTAATAATAATTAAAATATAATCAAATGTGTGTTTGGTGGGAAGAAATAAAGGTTAACAAGCTCCTGCTGTTGTTCCTCACTGTATGAGTGTTTTTATCCGAGTAAAATAGAAAAACAACAGTTAAAAGCAATTTTTGACTCAGAAATGAGAGGAATGGAATGCGCAGTCACAGCTCACAGCTCTAAGAAAAGTTTCTCTCGTCGCCCAGACAAGCCCAGAATTGGTCTTGAATCGGTACAGAATCATTTATTTATAACAAGAGATAAAACTCCCTAAAACTCTGAATACAAGAGCCTTAACTATAAAAATAAAATATAAGAATTAAAAAATACTGTGATATACCGTGAATCTAGTGCTCGGCAGTATAACCAAAAATGCTTATTTTAAATAATGCGTATTTTGCAAGATTCTGACAGTTTCACGGTATGTCACGGTATTTTTATTATTATAATTTGTAATTTTTTTTTTATGACTGAGTTTTAATATAGGTTTGTGACTTACTGTACTGCTTTAAATTAAGGCTTTGATTACTATTTGGCTTTACTTTGTCCCACAAAATGTTTTAATAAAGAAATCAGACTTTATTATAAGAAAAATAGCTGAAAAATGTAAAAAAATAGACCTTAAAAAGAGTTGACCAACAACTTTAACAAGGCTTCCTTTACAAGACTAATTAAATATTTTATTTCCATAAACACTATAAATGAACCTAAAATACTCAATGTTTTATCAAAAGAGATATTTCTCAAAAGCTCTATTGCACAAGTTAGACACAAGTTTAATATCAATTTACAATATGTAATTCTTAAAGCAATTAGAGGCATTACAGTATTTATTTTAATCACAATTCCCTTCTTACTCCAGTTAACAAATACGTTTATTTCAGTGTGCATTAATATTATCCTTCACTCTGCAATATTAATAAATTTAAAAAGGGCTATAGTTACTAATATTGCAAGGAGCAGCAGCAGAAGCTGCAGAAGTTCTATTCTCATATATATATATATTTTTTTTCAGGCAGGACAGTGTGAGGCTCCATCAAGCTGTGTTAGCTTGTTATGCTAACTGGCTAGTGTTAGTTAGCGAGCTGTGTTACTGTGCTTCTTTGGTGGTGCTGTTGTACACAGTGCTCTGCAGCACCTCTATTGGTATGGCGGTATGTGAAAAATGCATACCGGTTTTAAATTTCCAACTAGTACACTACCCAGCACTTTGTGAAACCTTTAGAATCTTGAAAAATACTGTGATATATATTTTTGGTCAAATACAATCCTTTACATAGCTGATGATATATACAGTAGAGTTTCTATTCTATTGTAATAGTTAATAGTTAATGAACGAAGAAGCTGACAAAGGGTAGGTATGTTCTTACATAAAGTGTGTTTGTGTGTGTTTTTCTGTGTGTATATGTGTGTAAATGTGTGTGTAGGTATGTGTGTGTGTGTTTGTGTGTAAAAGTTTGTATATGTGTGTGTGTGTCTGACCTTTTCTCAAGTTGCGTTTCATCTTCTTGATTAGGTCTTTGTCGTCCATCAGACCGTCTTCATAAGGCCTTTTAAGCCCTGTACCTGATTAACACACACACCATTAACACACCTACTGCATTACTATAACAACCAATACCAACACACACACACACACACATCCCAACACTCACACAAACCATTAACACACCTACTGCATTACTAAAACAACCAATACCAACACACACACACACATCCCAACACTCACACACACACCATTAACACACCTACTGCATTACTATAACAACCAATACCAACACACACACACACACACACACACACCAATAACACACCTACTGCATTACTACAACAACCAATACCAACACACACACACATCCCAACACTCACACACACCATTAACACACCTACTGCATTACTACAACAACCAATACCAACACACACACACATCCCAACACTCACACACACACCATTAACACACCTACTGCATTACTACAACAACCAATACCAACACACACACACATCCCAACACTCACACACACACCATTAACACACCTACTGCATTACTACAACAACCAATACCAACACACACACACATCCCAACACTCACACACACACCATTAACACACCTACTGCATTACTAAAACAACCAATACCAACACACACACACATCCCAACACTCACACACACACCATTAACACACCTACTGCATTACTATAACAACAAATACCAACACACACACATACACACACACACACACACACCATTAACACACCTACTGCATTACTACAACAACCAATACCAACACACACACACATCCCAACACTCACACACACACCATTAACACACCTACTGCATTACTAAAACAACCAATACCAACACACACACACATCCCAACACTCACACACACACCATTAACACACCTACTGCATTACTAAAACAACCAATACCCACACACACACACACACACACACCAATAACACACCTACTGCATTACTACAACAACCAATACCAACACACACACACATCCCAACACTCACACACACACCAATAACACACCTACTGCATTACTACAACAACCAATACCAACACACACACACATCCCAACACTCACACACACACCATTAACACACCTACTGCATTACTACAACAACCAATACCCACACACACACACACCAATAACACACCTACTGCATTACTAAAACAACCAATACCAACACACACACACATCCCAACACTCACACACACACCAATAACACACCTACTGCATTACTACAACAACCAATACCAACACACACACACATCCCAACACTCACACACACACCATTAACACACCTACTGCATTACTATAACAACCAATACCAACACACACACACATCCCAACACTCACACACACACCATTAACACACCTACTGCATTACTACAACAACCAATACCCACACACACACACACCAATAACACACCTACTGCATTACTATAACAACCAATACCAACACACACACATACACACACACACACACACACCATTAACACACCTACTGCATTACTACAACAACCAATACCAACACACACACATACACACACACACACACACACACCATTAACACACCTACTGAATTACTACAACCAATACCAACACACACATCCCAACACTCACACACACACCATTAACACACCTACTGCATTACTACAACAACCAATACCAACACACACACATACACACACACACACCATTAACACACCTACTGAATTACTACAACAACCAATACCAACACACACACACATCCCAACACTCACACACACACCATTAACACACCTACTGCATTACTACAACAACCAATACCAACACACACACATACACACACACACACCATTAACACACCTACTGCATTACTAAAACAACCAATACCAACACACACACACACATCCCAACACTCACACACAAACACCATTAACACACCTACTGCATTACTACAACAACCAATACCAACACACACACACCATTAACACACCTACTGCATTACAACAACCAATCACAGTAAACTCAATAGCACACCTGAAACACATATGCTTACACACATACACACACACACACACACATACACCCACATGCACACACCCACACACACCCTGAAACATACCTTCTATCTGACAATATTTTAAAATAACTTTCGATTTAAAAGCAATAAAATTTGTGATTTTTAAAGAGAACCTCTCAAAATCTCAAATGGAATAGCGTGGCTATGGATATGTATAATTAAAAACAACATATGAAAAACACAATGTAAATTCGCAACACATATCACATTTCGGGCCAATGGGTTTTTAAACAAGCTCTTGTTGAATTAAAGAAGTAAAGACTTTAAAATATATCTTAAATATGTTGGTAATTTGTCTTTTATTTTAAATGTTTGAATTTTGCATGTGAAATTCTTAATTAAATGTAATATGTTTAAATATTATTTTAATATATGTAACCAAAACTGTGTAGTGGAGAAACATGACTGTAATTTTGTAAAATTGTATGTATTTGTGTCTGTATAATGTTTTGCAAAAAAAAAAAAAAAGGACTTTATATAAATTGATATAAAATGAAACACACCTTCTTTGTCTGACCAGGGGTATTTCTGTGAGGGTTTGCTGGAAGGAAGGGGATCCATCTCTAAAACCTTGTAGATCTGCCCGAACGCCATCAGCCGGAGAAAATGCTGCAAAAACAAATTAAAAACACAAACATTAGACCAGATACAGCAGCAGAACTGTTCTACAGTATCTGTGCGTGTTGATAAAGTTATGTCTCAGGTAGATGCGTAAATGATTAAGGTGTGGTCTGATTAGATACTTAGGCCTATTGTAAACCCCATGTAAGGTGTTTTGTGATGCTCATTGCTATCTTACTACCCGTCAACAGTCTATTTCACACCTTGCACCTGTGCTGTTAAAATAGCATCAGAGTTTAGTAATATATCTACACTGATGGACGTGGTGGTCTGGAAGAGAGGTGCGTTCAGGTAAATTTCTGGCGTGTTTCTATCTTGGTGGTGGGAAATATAGGTGCGCCACTGACTGATTAAAAGATTAAAACCACGCAAGGTTTACTTTTCCTGCTGTTACAATAGCAAAGACACGCGGACATGCCTTAAATCTTGCTGTGTGATACTCATTTGACTGGTGCGCTATAGATTACTAAAATTGGGCCCTAAGAATAAAAGTCCCTCAACTAAAAAACATTCAAAAACTTAAAAATAAATAATTGTCTGCAAGATTGAACACTTCTTTGACCTGCTTGGTCACCAGATATATTACCAATGTAGTGTGGAGCAGGATCTACAGGCCCAGATGTAACATGGTTCAGCAAATGTGCTGCATGATGCCATATGGAAACTTTATACCTCCAAACCCAATTGTATATCATTTATCCAAGATAGAGGCTCCGACTGAGTACTAGATATAGACTCCTTTTATTTGTACAGTTTTCCTCATTAAATTTACTGCATTTTCTGGACTATAAGGTGCACCTGATTATAACACGCACTAGCAATAAACTTATTTTTTCTGGTCTACTTTTATACATAAAACACACCAGATTATATGCTAAATTATTTTTTGACAAAAGCTAAGTTAAGTTTAAGCTAAGTTAATTTTAACAAAATCGTAATTCTTAAACCTTTTAACCACTCAAACGAGTGCTGGATGTAAATCTACACAGATTTCTCTCCTGAAAACTGTTTATTTGGGTGAGTAAAGTGCTTCCATTTATTTACAGTAAGCTTAGATTTACAGATTTCCACTAAGGCTGGGTGCAGCAGCAATAGCATTAGCAGCTAACTACAAGTGCTAGCCACAGTTAGTGGCTAATGCTGTCTGACAGTGCTACACTGAGGAACCCTGAGTGTTCCGGTAAACCAGGGTGATATTAGCTAGCGATTCGTCCCATGTAGCTTATTTTAACACTATAAATGCACAGACTACAGTCCTGTATACTCACCTCTGAACAGCAAAAGAGCTAGTTAGCGGCCAATGCTAATAGCCGAAAACTCACTCTTATAACTCTGTACTTCATTGGAGTGGCTTTACTGCTCCTTAATACCTGACTGGTAGAATTCGTACATAAGGAGCACCGGATTACTAAAAGGAGCTCCCAAAGATTTTTGGGAAAATTTAAGGATTTTAAGTGCACTCTATTATTGGAATCACTCTAATATATCATCATTATATTTACACATATATTCACTCAGTTGACAATGAGTGTGTGTACGTGTGTACACACACACATACACACACACACTGAGGAGTATTAAGGTCATATAATAAACTTCATGGACACATTTGAAAGGTCATTTATAGAACAATGCTGAGCTTTCTGATTCCTACGATACAGACACCCGCACGCTTCTCTTCACACACACTTACCCACACACACTTCCTCACACACACACAGCCGCTGCACTATTTTTCACCTTGATGAAACACTAAGTGCTGAGCCGTGGCCCTGGGGTCGTGAAGCTGCTCAGTAACAGCAGTGTGTTTGGCTGGAGGTCCTGCGTTTCAGTTATGAAAAAAAAACGACCCCTATCCGACCCGGTCAGCACCAACGAGTCACATTAACAGCAGAAGCAGGGGGTCCAGATCCTCCAGAAATGAGAAATGAAACACCCCCAGACTAACACTACAGGGGGGGCGTTAACAGCACTATTCTTCATCCTGTTCCCTCCAAAAAACAGCACTGGACTCTTTATAAACCTGACCGGGTTGCAGCATTAATGCTTAAAATCCCATTAGAACTGAATCAGGTTTACAGAGGGAGGCAGGATTAATGTAGATATTACCAGAAATTACAAAGACGGCTGTAAAACACGTCATACAAATAATTTCGAAATGTAAATATATCATAATTTATAGCATCAAATTCTGTCATCTTTTCTCAAGTATAGAGATGCTTCAGGAGGTGACTAGTTTCATAATGCATGGTACAGATCATGTCTGTCACTCTGTGGCGAACCCAAACTCAAACCTGAAACCTCCACACTCAAACACAAACCTCAAAGCTCCATACCCAAACACAATCCTTAAAGTTCCACAATCAAACCTGAAACCTCCACACTCAAACTCAACCCTCAGAGCTCCACACTCAAAGCTTCATACCAAAACACAATCCTTAAAGCTCCACACTCAAACCAGAAACCTCCACACTCAAACTCAATCCTCAGAGCTCCACACTCAAAGCTTCATACCAAAACACAATCCTTAAAGCTCCACACTCAAACCAGAAACCTCCACACTCAAACTCAATCCTCAGAGCTCCACACTAAAAGCTCCATACCCAAACACAATCCTTAAAGTTCCACACTCAAACCTGAAACCTCCACACTCAAACTCAATCCTCAGAGCTCCACACTCAAAGCTCCATACCAAAACACAATTCTTAAAGCTCCACACTCAAAGCTCCATACCAAAACACAATTCTTAAAGCTCCACACTCAAACCTGAAACCTCCTCACTCAAACTCAATCCTCAAAGCTCCACATTCAAAGCGCCACAAACAAAGCTCAACACTAAAATTTAACTCTAAAAAGCTCCACACTTAAAGCTCTGCACTAAAATTTAACTCTAAAAATCTCCACACTTAAAGCTCCACTCTCAAACTCAAACCTTCTCACTCAGACTCAACCCTTAAACCTCCAAACCCAAACTCAAACCTCTACACCTGAACTCAATCCTCAAAGCTCAACACTCAAAGGTTCATACCTAAACACAATCCTTAATGCTCCACAGTCAAACTCCTTTCCTCAAACCTCTACACTCAAGCCTGAAACCTCAAACCTGAAAACTCAAATCTTAAACCTCCACACCCAAACTTAATTCTATAATCACCACACTCAAACTCAACCTCAAACCTTCACACTCAAACTAAATCATCAAAGCTTCACTCTCAAACTCAAACCTTCACACTCAAACCTGAAACCTCCACACCCAAACTTAATTCTCAAATCACCACACTCAAACTCAATTCCCGAAGCTCCACACGCAAACTCAATCATCAAAGCTCCACACTCAAACTCAACCCTCAAAGCTCCACACTCAAACTCAACCCTCAAAGCTCCACACTCAAACTCAATCCTCAAAGCTTCAAACTCAAACTCAATCATCAAAGCTCCACACTCAAACTCAATCATCAAAGCTCCACACTCAAACTCAATCCTCAAAGCCCCACACTCAAACTCAACTCTCAAAGCTTCAAACTCAATCATCAAAGCTCCACACTCAAACTCAATCCTCAAAGCCCCACACTCAAACTCAATCAGCACAGCTCCACATTCAAACTCAAACCTCAAAGCTCCACACTCAAACTCAACCCTCAAAGCTCCACTCTCAAACTCAATCCTCAAAGGTTGACTCAAACTCAATCATCAAATCATCACACTCAAACTCAATCATCAAATCACAGAGTCTCACAGTGCAACAGTCAGAGAATCAAGAACAAAGAGCAAGACTTAGTCAGAGAGAAACAGAGAGACGTCTCAGAGAGAGAGAGAGAGTTTACGGCATCAGAGAGAGAGTCAGACAGTGAGACAGAGAGTCAGACAGACAGCCAAAGCCAAAGAGAAACAGAAAGAGAGAGACAGACAGAGACGCTGAGAGTCAGACAGAGAGTCAGACTCAGACACTGAGCCCTAATGATGGGCTCAAACCTCAAAGCTCCACACTCAAACTCAACCCTCAAAGCTCCACACTCAAACTCAATCCTCAAAGCTCCACATTCAAACTCAATCAGCACAGCTCCACACTCCAACTCATTCTCTTTAATTTAAACACAACCCAAGTAGGCCTTTAAATTCAGCAATTATAAGCTTTTGTATTCCATTGAATTCAACTGTGCAGGTCATCTGCAGCTTTACACAAAAAGTAACACACACACACACACACACATGCACGTGTGCGCACATGATGAATCCCATCTGAGACTATGACAAAATTGCAGTCAGAACACAGTCACACTATTACAACAAAGAAATCCCCCAAAATCACCTGCACTCAGCAAATTACAGCGTTTTACTAAACAACCAGCAACCAATCAGAGCACTGTAAATATCCACTCTGAAACTGATCTGGGTTTATTAATCTAACAGAGTGACGGAGCTACAGAACCTGAGCCAAGCGCAGCAGCAACACACTGACCCCAGAACAGCCCACGCAGTAATTACAATAATAATAATTATAACTATAAAATCACACTGAAATTATTCTGAAACACTTCTCACCATGCTGCACTAACCAGTGAGAATTTATAATGAAAAGTTTATGATAATTTATTAATTTTCCAAAAACCAAAACAAGCCATTAGGATTCTGTAGAGTCAGTAGAGCGGAGGAGAAACGCTGACTCTACTCTTCCTCTCTGAATTCCCCCCATTTATTACACCCAGCATTTCTGCTGTTTGTGGAAGTTTTATTTTATGATAATAGACTGCAGAGAGAGAGACTGACCAATCAGATACAGAGGGAGAAAGAGAGAGAAAAGAAAAAGAGAGGGAGAAAAAAGAGAGAGGGTCAAAAGAGAGAGACTGACCAATAAGATACAGAAAGAGAAAGAGAGAAAAGAGAAAGAGAGAGAGAGAAAAGAGAAAGAGAGGGAGAGAAAAGAGAAACAGAGGGTCAAAAGAGAGAGAGACTGACCAATCAGATACACAGAGAGAGCGAGAGAAAAGAGAAAGAGATGAAAAGAAAAGAGAGATAGAGGGTCAAAAGTGAGAGAGAGAAAGAGAGACCAATCTGATACAAAGAGAGAGACAGCCTCAAGAGAGACAGTCAGAGTCAGAGAGAAAAAGTCAACAACACAGAACCAGAGAAAAAAAAGAGAGACATTCAGAGAGAGAGAGAGAGAGAGAGAGAGAGAAATTGAGACCAACAGTGTAAATCTTAAGAGAGTAAGACAGTGAGTGTAAAAGAGAGAAAGAGATAAACAGAGTTTGGAGAGAGAGACAGGTGTTATTTGCAATTCATGCCAACAAAGCTAAAAAAAAAGCTATTTTAATTTGACAGAAAGACAAAGAGAGACAGATCAAGAGACACAGAGAGAGTCAAGAAATCTCAGAGTCTCAGAATAAGAGTCAGAGGATAAAAAACAGAAAGAGTAAGGAAGGAAAACCGAGTCAGACAGACAGATGCCCAGAGTCAAAGAAATACAGAGAGAAAGAAAGAGTCTTCAAAACCAACAGAGCGAATCACAGATAAAGAAAGAAAGGGAGACAGAGAGAGAAATGGAGACGGAAAGAGAAATGGAGAGAGAGAGAGAAAAAGGGAGAGAGAGACATAGCCAGAAATAGAGAGAGGCAGAGAGACAAAAGGACAGGCAGAGAAAAATGGAGAGAGAGAGAGACAGAGAGAGAGAAAGAGAGGGAAATTGAGAAACAAATTGACAAAGGGAGAGACTGTGAGAGAAATGGAGAAACAGAGAGAGAAAAGGAAGAGACAGAGAGACAGGGAGAGATAGATAGAGAAAGGGAGAGACAGAGAGAGAAAGGGAGACACAGAGTCTCACAGTGCAACAGTCAGAGAATCAAGAACAAAGAGCAAGACTTAGTCAGAGAGAAACAGAGAGACGTCTCAGAGAGAGAGAGAGTTTACGGCATCAGAGAGAGAGTCAGACAGTGAGACAGAGAGTCAGACAGACAGCCAAAGCCAAAGAGAAACAGAAAGAGAGAGACAGACAGAGACGCTGAGAGTCAGACAGAGAGTCAGACTCAGACACTGAGCCCTAATGATGAGACGTCTCAGTTTCACCTTCATTCAAAAAGAATGACACCAGAGATCTCAGAGGTCTTCTGTAACACACACTCACACACACACACACACACACACACACACCCACACCCACCCACACACACCCACCCACACACACTCACCCACACACACTCACCCACACACACTCACCCACACACACTCACCCACACACACTCACCCACACACACACTTTAACTAAACCCAGACACTGTTCAGGGTTGCTGGATTCAGTGGCACCATTTTCCCAGGTTCATTAGAAAGCCAGCCTTCAGGGTGCTGCTCTTAGAAAGTGTGTGTGTGTGTGTGTGTGTGTATGGGAGAGACGAGGCTCAGTGCTGACAGCAGTGTTGTACACACTTGAAGCATAGCCGAGGAGCAAAGATAAGGCTAATGTGTGTGTGTGTGTGTGTATGTGTGTGTGACACAGCTGTAATCTGAAGACTGCAGAGATAAGATAAGCTGTTCTAAGAAGACAGCTCTCTTCAGCCTTAGAGGGTGGCTATTACACTACCCACACACACACACACACACACACACACACACACAATTGGTGGTTTAGCTGTCTGAACAGAACGGTTAATAATTGATGATCAGGGGTATGTATAATGAGTCAGTCGGTGAGCAGAGTGGTGTGCAGGTGAAGGTGAGCAGTATGATGCTGGGTGGCAGTGTCGGGGTGGGGGGGGGTCACCTGTGCGCTGTAGGTAACTGCCTCCGCCTCCTCGTCCGTCATGCCTGACAGAGTGTCCGTCGGCTCTTTTTCACACGGATCGTGCAGCCCTGGTCCCCCTGCAGGTAAAAATAATAAATAAATAAACGATTAAATAAATAAATTAAATACAATAAGTTAAATACAAATAATAAAATAATCAATCACTCTTACATGAACATTCCAACAAATCACATCCACTGATAATAGAGATTTAATATTGCATTAATGCCCCAGTCTAAGGAAGACAACTCATTTGTAATAATTTTGACATGTTCAAATTTACTTTAATATTCAACAATGTATTTAATATTTTCATATTTAAAATAAAAAAATGGAAGAGCTGTGGGTAATGTTTCCATTGGCTTTATACTCCACAAATATAAAGAATAAACATTTGTGTATTTATTGTGCAACAACTGTATACAATTGGGATGGGCACTGGGTGATGTATGGGTTTAGGGGCGGGACAGGAGGAAGAGCTGATTGGCTCTGATGGCAGTGAGACCCAGATGGTTCGACGTCAACCATTAAACATCAAAAATGTTATAATGATGGAACTGGCACTCATCAGGACCACCCCAGGATATAAAGAGTTGCAGAGGATGGGTGCACCATAAAGTACACACACGTTTATTGTAGTTTTGATATTTGATGTTAACAGCTTCTGCTTATGAAATATAATGTATTTAAGGGTCAGTGGGTGATGTATGGGTTTAGGTGTGAGGCAGGAGAAAGAGCTGATAGGCTGCAACCGCAACACACACCACTTTCCTGTCCTCCAAACAAGCTCATCCAAAGACACAAGCATTTCTTATGTAAGCAGATGAATTATTAATGCCTGAATCTTTCGTATTAATTAATGATGATCAGATAAAAGCAGATGTGTATTGGGAATAGATTGGTTACTGCGGCGTTAGGGAAATGGGGTTAGAATTCCTGGATGAATCAAAGCCTCGCAAATGAAACTTAAAGCTGAAATTGATGCCATTACTCCTTCCTCTGATGTTCTTTCCCCTTGAATTCTCTCTATTCCATCGGGAGCTTCAGGAGGTCTGTTTTAAGTGCTGTAACGGATGATGGAGCAGCTGGATTGAAGCTGGATTAACTGGGCAGTGTGTTCAGGTTAAGTAAGTGTGAAGAGAACAAGTTCGGGTCATTACAGAACCATAAAAGGATAAAATGAAATGCAGCATTCAGCTACCAGCACATTAAGAGCTGTTGCACAAATGGAAAAACTACCATCCAGCCCACAGATAGAGAATCCGTCTATTACCTATTACCTATTATCTATTGTCTGTTATCGCTCTTCATTTTCAATTTAGAAAATCAGAAAATAAAAAAAATAATAATTAATTTTAAAAAAAGGAAGGCAGAGAAAAAGAATGGTGAGAACAGTGATGCGAAAGAAGCCATATCTGCAAGCACGCCACAAAACACAAAAGCAAAAGCACACCTCAGACGACTCTGTTTGTGGCGTGCTTGCAGAAATGGCTTCTTTCGCATCACTCTCCCATACAGCTTCTACTTGTGAAAAGTGCGCTGTATTGTTGACCGATGCACAGTGACACCATCTGCAGCAAGATGATGCTGCAGCTCTTTGGAGGTGGTCTGTGGATTGTCCTTGACTGTTCTCACCATTCTTCTTCTCTGCGTTTCTGATATTTTTCTAGGCCTGCCACTTCTGGGCTTAACAAGAACTGTCCCTGTGGTCTTCCATTTCCTTACTATGTACTTTTTGTATCCTTCCCCTGAACAACTATGTTGAACAATCTTTGTTTTTAGATCATTTGAGAGTTGTTTTGATGAGCCCATGATGCCACTCTTCAGAGGAGATTCGAATAGGAGAACAACTTGCAATTGGCCACCTTAAATACCTTTTCTCATGATTGGATACACCTGGCTATGAAGTTCAAAGCTCAATGAGGTTACCAAACCAATTTTGTGCTGCAGTAAGTCAGTAAAAAGTGGTTAGGAGTGTTCAAATCAATAAAATGATAAGGGTGCCCATACTTTTGCACCGGTCACATTTTGGTTTAATGCATATTGCACATTTTCTGTTAGTACAATAAACCTCATTTCAATCCTGAAATATTACTGTGTCCATCAGTTATTAGATATATCAAACTGAAATGGCTGTTAATAGGGGTGCCCAAACTTTTTCATATGACTGTATATCATGATATACCACATTTAAGTATGTTTTCAGTTATTCTTTCAAAAAATATGACAAAATAATATCATTGCTTACTTTTTTCCAACTTTATTTCAAAGTGACATTAAACCAAACTTTCACAAATGAGAATTACTACCTTTTAGTGCAGCGACATATACAGGTGCTGGTCAACGAATTAGAATAATTTGAAATAGTGCAATCATGAAATTCTTTGAATGCATTTTTTGTGCAGAAAGCAAATCAGGTGTTCACCGCACCTGTCCTACTCGTTAGACTAATCACAGAACTCGTTACCTGGAAAAAAATTTGCTCAGCTGAGCTTTCCAAAAGGCCCATTTAGGCCATTTAACTGTGACACTGTTGTTTTATTGAATTAGAATAATGGAGAAACCGTTTCATTGAATTAGAATAATTTTTATTATAATTACAATCATCACTTTCTCAGTATTTTGTGGCTGCCCCCTTGGCTTGTATGACTGCCTGAAGTCTCCGCGGCATCGATTTGACCAGCTTGTCGCAAGTTTCCGCACTCACAGCTTCCCAGGCAGTGGCGATGTTCTGCTTCAGATGGTCCAGCGTAGTAGGCTTTCTGTCGCGAATTTTCCGCTTGACGATGGCCCAAAGGTTTTCAATGACATTGAGGTCAGGCGAGTTGGCCGGCCATGCCAAAACTTCAAGCAGTTTTTTTAGTGAACCAATCTTTGGTCGACTTTGCCGCATGAGCCGGTGCAAGATCCTGTTGAAATATGAATTCTTCTTCGCCGAACTGTTCCTCAACAGTCGGAATCAGGAACGTTTCCAGAACATCTTGATATAAGGCAGCATTGACAGTCTTCTTGAGGAAGCAGAGTTTCCCTACGCCTCGAGCGGACATGCATCCTCAGACCATAACGCTCTGGGGAAACTTGACGGATCTTTTCACGCACTCGTGGTTGTAGGTTTCGCCACCACGACGCCAGACACGAGGACCTTGGTCACCGAAGGAGATGCAGAAGCGTGATTCGTCACTGAAGACCACTTTCTGCCAGTCTTCAGCAGTCCACTCGCCGTGTTCTTTGGCCCACTTCAGCCGTTTCTCCATTTGTTTCTTGTTCAGCATCGGTTTTACTGCTGGAACGCGAGATTTGAAGCCGAGTTCGCGCAGACGACGGTAAGTGGTTGATCTGGAGACGTCAGCGCCGGTCTGCTTGTTCCACAAGTCGGTGAGCTCGGAAGTGGACTTGAACCGGTTGCTGACTGCGATCTTTCTCAGCTGCTTGTTGTCGCGAGCAGAAGTTTTTCGGACGCCGGAACAGTTGGTGCGCTTGCTGCAGTTTTTCTTGAGAGCTTTGCAGACGGAAGACTGGCTGATGCCGAGCTGCTCAGCAATTTTAGTTTGGGTCAAGCCTTGTTGGCGAAGGGCTTGAATTTGAGCCACTATTCCGGTTGAGAGGTCGCGCTGCTTACCCATGATTGATTTTACAACTTAGAAATTCTACTCAATCCTGACTTTATACTGCACAGTGAACACTCTTCACAGAAAACAAAAATTCGAGCATTTATTCTAATTCAATGAAACGGTTTCTCCATTATTCTAATTCAATAAAACAACAGTGTCACAGTTAAATGGCCTAAATGGGCCTTTTGGAAAGCTCAGCTGAGCAAATTTTTTTCCAGGTAACGAGTTCTGTGATTAGTCTAACGAGTAGGACAGGTGCGATGAACACCTGATTTGCTTTCTGCACAAAAAATGCATTCAAAGAATTTCATGATTGCACTATTTCAAATTATTCTAATTCGTTGACCAGCACCTGTATGTATCAAATGAAAAAAGATGATTTATACAAGTATTTAAATTGAGATATCAAAATAAACTCAATTAACATTTTTTAAAGTGACCTTCAAATAACGTAAAGCAGCGCCATGTCGTAAAACCACATATTGAAGCTTTTTTTTTGACAAGATTACTTTATTATTACTTATATAAACCGAGTTTATGCAAAGTGACCACGCCAATACATTTATCGTAGCCTACTTTATATATTTGCATGAATAATTGATAAAATTACTGTAGAAACGATAGTGACAATAGAAAGTAAGTAGCATGATAGACACTTTTCTATCGTCCCCACAATATTTATCGTCATATCGCACAGCACTAAGTGTAAGATATAATAATATATAATATTATATATTATAAATATGGTTCTCTCAGGTGTGAGATATCTGTTTACCTGGCAGTAAAATCCCAGAGGCCAGGCACTCCATCACTCTGCGTAAAGCCTCTCCAGCTCCGAGAGGACGGTTACACGTCGCTATAGCCTTCTCACACAGCAGCTCCAGAGGCTACAACACAAAAACATCAGATAAACACAAAAAACACCAAGTCTAAACACGACTCCAGTTCATTCTCCTTTCACACTATTTACAATGTTGTAATTGAATCACCTGTTTACACTACTACTGTGGTTTATTGTCTGTTACAAAATTCAGCCTTGTATATTTTCTATTCTTCTGTGTTTTAATTTATGTTTAAATATGTTTCTTATTGTATTGTGTTGTTGCTGCTGGATGCCTACATTTTCTTCAGAATAAATAAAGTGCCTGTCTGTCTGTCTCTATCTAGTCACCCAGATTGGGAATTGAACCCCAGTTTCCCACATGATGTGGTAGCTTACTGACAGGGGGTGGTGTTATCCACTGCACCACACCAACCACAAGTCATAATGTTAAGGGTTAAGGGCCCAACAGTGGCCCCAGCCAAACGACTACCGAACTCACAACCTTGTCTTCGTCGACCTGATGCTCTTATGACTGAGCCACCACTGCCCACCCAATACGAGTGTGAATGAGAGAGTAAACTGAACCAGTATGAATAAGGGATTTCACAACAACAGTGTAAAGAGGGGTATAAAGCTACATGTTGTGAATGGAGAATTAACTGGAATATTATTAATACGATCTTTAACTACAACAGTGTGAATGTGATTTGGGCAATAAACCAGAATGATGTGAATGAGGGATTTAATTACAACTGTGGGAACAGGGACGTAAACCCCAATATTGGGTTTATGAAAATATTGGCTCAACTGAAGGAGTGAAAAATTTGGAAATAATCTGGGACAGAATTAAATGGGGAACAAGAACAATATGAAAAAGGTATTTAACTACAACAGTGTGAATGTAATTTTGGCAAATGTGAATGGGGGTTCAGTAACAACACTGAATAGGAGCATAAATCCCAATATTGTAAAAGTGGCAGTTAACTAGATTAGTATGAATTGTGGATTTAACTAGTGTGAATGTAATTTAGGCAGTAAACTGGAATACTGTAAATAAAGGATTTATTACAACCGAGGGATATATAAACCCCAAAATTGTGAGTATATGAAATAATCTGGAATAGATTAAATGGGAAACAGAAACAGTATGAATAGGGGATTTCCCTACAACAGTGAGAATTGAAGAATAATCTGGAATAGATTAAATAGTGAAATGGGCAACTGGAACAGTCTGAACTGGGGATTCAACCACAACATTGTGGATAGTAGAATAAACTTAAAACAGTATGAGTAGAGAATCCAACCATTCATTTTATTACATTTTATTAATATAATATGTCATTTTTATTTATGAATGGAATGTGGTGGAGAGCATTCAGTGTGAACAGAAGAGAACACTCTATATAAAGTTAATATAAGGTAGTTTAACACTCCAGTCTGAATTTTTAATAGTCCTGCCCTGATCATCTAATGAAAACATCCATCTCACACTTACCCATCCTTTCAGCGGCTCCCAGGCAGGTACTCTATTACACATATCCCTCAGAATCCGTAAAACGATCACGCCCGACTTTAATCCGTTCACTCTGGCCTATAGGAACACAGCGCACGATTAGTGAGCGACCGAGACGATGACCTCATCCACATCACAATCACTCCTCACTACAGCTCACTCTGCATCACTCCACCCTACACAGCTCACTCTGCACTCTGTTAGTGTGAGCGTGAGTCAGATCACGTGACCCCGGTGATCTTTATTTAGTGATCAGGGTCCGGCGTGTTAATGTTGATGGTGCGAGGGACCCACGTTGGGTAAGGTGGCGAAGGGGAAGAACAGTGCAGGAAAGCACTAAACACATTTTAATGACAAACAAGCAGGTAAAACAGAACACGGCTACGTTCACACAGCAGATAAACACGACCCAAATCTGATCTTTTCACCAAATACAGTGTTAATTTCAGGCTGTTCACACTATCGTTTTAAAATGTGACCAGAATCAGAGGAACTGTACAGCATTTCAGCTCACTGTGGCTGAACCCCCCCCCATGTAATTAAGCCATGGATACTTTTTATAAATTTATATATATTTTTAGATAGGCTTCTCAATATGCTAGTTTTTTTTTTATTGGCAGATTAATTGAAATAATATGATCATTATTTAAAGCTATAAACATAGATTAATGACAAAATAATAATATATTTATACAGATAATCCCTTTTAAAAGGCAACAATCAATAGGGTCAATAAGGTTTTATCAGTAAAAAATATATATACAATGATATTAGAATCTAAAAAATGTTTCTGTTAAACTACACTCAAGTAAACACTAAGGCAAATACTAAGTAATTAAAAATTATGATTTAATACCACATATTGAGGTGGTCTAAATGGGAATTAAGAATTCAGTGTGTTTTTTGTAGCAAATCTAACAAATCTGTAAACTTTTACACATTATATTTTTAAAATTGCAAAATAATAATCTCACCAAATTACCTAAACCATGCTATATTCTTATTTTGGCCTCTCTCACAAAATACATAATATATATATATATATATATATATATGTTTTTTTTTTTCTAAATCATGATTAATCACAAAATATTGTTGTGATTAATAAAATATTTCCATACGTGTATCTATATATCCATTTATCTATATATCCATCCATCTGTTCATCCATATCCATCTATTCATTTATCTATCCATCTGTTCATCTATATATTCATCCATCCATCCATTAGTCTATATATCAATCAATCCATTCATCCGTCTATATATCCATCCAGCCACATCCATCCATCCATCCATCCATCCATCTCTGTCTGTCTGTCTGTACATCTATATCTATCCATTTATCTATTCATATTTATATGCCATTCATCTAGCCATAAATCTAATCATGCATTCATCTTTACATTTATCCATTCATTCTTCCATCTAGACATCTATATATCCATCTATCCATCTCTGATTAATTACATAAAATTAAAGTATAAATTTGAAGTATAAAATTCAGCACTATTTTTTTTGCTGCCTCACCAAAATAACACACAGTTTCATACGTGATGATTAAGAGCAGATTTGGGCCACATTACCCCGCAGTGTGAACGTATCCAAAAAAACGCAAAAATAAAACCAAATTATAACGATTGCTTTTGTAGCCTTACGATGTGATGGAGCTAAAGGTGGAGCGCTGACTCCGAGTCAGAGTCAGAATCAGAGTCAGAGTCAGAGTCAGAGTCAGAGGATCATAAGGCTACAATAACAATGAGAGAAACAGAGCCAACCTGGAACCATTTAGCATGTCGCAGAGAGGCCAGTGCCACCAGACACCTCTGTTTATCCAGCAGGTCCGCCGGCTCGCTCGCCTCAGCGCTGTCTATCGGCGAGAAGAACGGGACAGGAAATCAAATCACACTCATTACACACACACACTCACTTATATACACACTCACTACACGCTCACATATACACTCACGCACACACATGCCCATACACAATGGACAAGGAGAGATCTGTTAAGGTGGAGCGGAGCTGTAAAGCCCAGCGATTGGGTTCAGATCTGTTCATGAACCTGAGCTGCTGTTCTTCTGCTGCAGATCAAACTGCAGAAAACCCGACTGTAACATCAAACTAAATATATATTTGATATAATTTCAAGCAATAATTCCTGTCTAAAACTGTTTTAATTCTTAATTTCAACTTTAAACCCAGCATTTTTGGTTAACTATGTGAGGAAACACATATAAACACATTAAACATGATTTCAGCTACTGAAATTTTCAGTAAAGTAAAGTGCAGGGCTCCAGACTTTTACAACTGTCCCGAATCTTTCTGGCAGCAATCCAAACTGAAAATTTATAGATGTATCCATCTAGCCATTTATATCTATCCATACATCTATATCTATCCATACATCTATCCATTTAACCATCTATATCTATCCATACATCCATTTATCTATCTAGCCATCTATATATATCCATACATCCATTTATCTATCTAGCCATCTATATATATCCATCCACCTGTCCATGTAGCATTCCTTTATATATGCCATAAATCTATCCAGCAAGCCATCTATATCTAACCATTTATTTATCCATCTATATCTATCCATTAATTTATTCATCTATATCCATCCATCCATCTATCTATATCTATCCACCCATCCATCTATATTTATCCATATATCCATCTCTCTCATTCATCTATGCATCCAACCATCTATATTCATATATCTATCCATCCACCTGTCCATGTAGCATCCATATATATGCCATAAATCCATCCATCCATCCATCTATCCATCCATCCATCTCTATCCAGCCATCTATATTTACCTATTTATTTATCCATCTATATCTATATGTTCATCTATCCACCCATCCATCCATCCATCTATTCATCTGTCTATATCCACCCAACCAATTTATACCTATCCAATTATTTATCCATCCATACATCCCAAACTAAAAATTAAGTCTGTCTTTATATACATATATATTTTGTTATTTTAAAACCACTATTGTGTATTTATTTGAGTATTTTTTACAGCCCTGATGTCATCAGTTGTTTGGACTTTCTTGACTATACGCCGCTCTTCCTATACTCCTTGTATTGTTTTCATACCAGAAAGCTGATTGGCTTACTCTATGTTAAAAAGCCAGACTTTACCTGTAAACAGATTCTTATCTTATATTTATATCGTGCTTGGGACAGTGGGACCATATTAATCTGGAGCCCTGACTGTAAAATCCAAACTGCTTATTTTTTGCTTTTTTTCTATTTTTATTCTTAAAACCTTGACTGTTTTATCACTATTTGATGCTGCAGTCGTGTTTTCAACAGAGGAACAGCTCAGCACTGATTAACACTGCAACAAGTGTTAAAGACAGGCCTCAGAACAGCGTCTAGAACCCAAACGTTTAGTTTTATAGCGCAAGAGGGGTCACAGACAGCTGACCAAAATCCAGTGCATCCAAACGAGATGAGAATTTCCAGTCATCTCATTGGCTGACTGAAGTAGGGGTGTGGCTGGGTGGGTGGGATTGGCTGAAAGCTCTTAGCATGAGCAGATCAGTTTCTATTTCTAACTCCAATAAAACACAACGGGCCTGAAGAACGACCTTCAGAATTCAGATGAAGATAAAAATGAAGATTTCTGCACATGCTCAGAGTTTTAGCCAATCAGAGCCAGTCTGGTGCTCGGATCAGCACTGGAGTAAATGTTCACATGCAGTTACACTGTTAGAACACTCATCAGAAAGATAAAATAGAACACACACACACTTGATTTACCACTGGCACACTCCAGTTTTTAGTTAAAAAACACAATTGTGACATTATATATACACATATAGGTATGTAGTCCATTCAGCAATTCACAAAACCCTTGTTTTTAGTGTCAAAATGTCAAAATAATATGGTAGAACCATAATAGTAACTGTTAAAACTGTTATAATTTTTTTTAGTTTATTTTGGCTTTATTATTACGAATTAGTGATGCAGTCTTAATCTTACTGTAGTTTGTAAAAACGTCAAAAAACTTAAAGTTTGTTACTGCAGGGCTGCGGGGCTCTGGCAGCTGATGAAAAGCTGCATGACCGGGATTCAAACCTGTGATCTCACAATCACAGTGGCAGCACTTTAGCCTGCTGGACCACATGGTGCCCAAAATATTAATAATTCCAATTTATCCAATTTATCCAATGATGTTTTGTCCAAATAATCATTTAAATTGCTTAATAAAAATATAATATTAACGTACTGTATGTGAACACAATATTTTATTGTGTGTAACTTTTTAAAACATGCAGAACAAATAAAAAGGGATAAAGAATGTAGGTCCAGATATGGACAAAAAAAAAAAAATCTTAAAATCCTTACCAGGGGCTTACGGCTTAAGACACAGTTATCCCATTATTAGTACAATAATTCATAAATGCAACATAAAGCAAATATTTATATTTATATTATATTTTTTGGGAGCATCTATTTTGTAGTTATAATATTGTAAAAGCATTTTTTTTTTACAATTGCAAGTCACACACTCTCGCGCGCTCACTCTCACTCTCACACACTCACTCACACACACACTCACACACACTCTCACACACACTCTCACACACACTCTCACACACACTCTCACACACACTCTCACACACACTCTCTCTCACTCTCTCTCTCACTCTCTCTCTCACTCTCTCTCTCACTCTCTCTCTCACTCTCTCTCTCACTCTCTCTCTCACTCTCTCTCTCACTCTCTCTCTCACTCTCTCTCTCACTCTCTCTCTCACTCTCTCTCACACTCTCACACACTCTCACACACTCTCTCACACTCTCTCACACTCTCTCACACTCTCTCACACTCTCACACACTCTCACACACTCTCACACACTCTCTCACACTCTCTCACACTCTCTCACACTCTCACACACTCTCACACACTCTCACACACTCTCACACACTCTCACACACTCTCACACACTCACTTATCACACTCACACACTCACACACTCACTTATCACACTCACACACTCACTTATCACACTCACACACTCACTTATCACACTCACACACTCACTTATCACACTCACACACTCACACACACACACACACACACACACACACACACACACACACACACACACACACACACTCACACACTCACACTTACCTTCATCTCTCCCACCCAAACTAACTTATAATCAATCTGAATATCTGCAATCTGCATAATATATTGTGTAGTGCTGAGAAGTATATCGGTTCACAACTCCATAAAACACTGGATACGAGGTGCAAATAAAGTTCAAGATCAGTAACTACAGCCCTGTTTAAATATGTTTATACTGTACTATGAAGAATAAAATGAATACACACTGAATTGAAAAAACAATGTAATTAATACTAATGACAAAGATTTAACTTGTATTTTGCTTGTGCAGTAGAGTTTTTGACAAAAGAAATATCTATTTTGAATGCTTACATTTTAAGTATTTTAGGCTCATTTATTGTGTTAATAAAACTATATAGTAAAATATTTTGTTTTGTAAAGGACGGTGTATTAAAGTTGCTGGCGTATCTCTTTTTAAGGTCTATTGTTTACATTCTTTTACATCTGTTTTTCTGCTAATAAAGTCTGATTTCTTCATATATATATATATATATATATATATATATATATATATATATATATATATATATATATATATATATATATATATATATATAATATATATATATATATATATATATATATATATACACACACACTCAGAATTTTGAGAAATACTGTGATATATTTTTGGTCATACTGCCCAGCACTAGTTTAGTGTATATTCTGCAGTGTAGCTGTAGCTGCAGAACTGCAGTCTCTGGGCAGAAGTTTCTGAAGATGCTGCACTTTAGAAATAGACGTAGTGCAGAAAGAACACAATAAAGAAATGCAGAGCTCTGAGAGACGGAGGAGAGGAAAGAAAGGGAGGAGAGGAAAGAGGGGGAGAAGAGGGAGGAGAGGAGATTAATCATCCTGGTTTATGTGAAGGATCATGCGCTGCTAATGAGAACGTTAGTTTTTATTTTGCTTTTCCTGAATGGGTTTTTATCAGAGCAGCACAGCTGAGACCTCCTTAAGTGGAGCTTCTGTCAATTTGATATAAAGCCCCTATCTCTCCCTATCTCTATCTCTTCTCCTACATCTCCCCCCCTCTATCTTTCTTTCTCTATCTCTTCCCCTATCTCTATCTCTCTCTCTCTTTTTCTCTCTCTCTCTGTCTTTCCCTTGCTGCTCTCTCACTTCTCACTCCTCTCTCTCTATTCAACATCACAGTCTGGATCAAAGCAAAATGTAAAATGTTTTTTGTTTATTATTCATTTATTTTAATTACAGATTTTTTTAGTAAATACCAGCTGATCTGATGATGATAAGAATGATTCTTCTTACTATTTTACTATCTTTACTTATATATAAAAAAAATTGTACTATTTCCATTGCAATAATAGCCTGTGTGTGATTTTATATTCGTGTGTGATTTTTATTTCATAAACAATAAAAAAAATTGATTAAAAGTACATTAGTTCAAATTAGCTGTTAAATTGACTCGAGTACTGCTCTGGTACTACTGCTTTTCCAGTGTAGTGCACAACAAAACATTTAAAAATAAAGAAAACACATGACAATTTTCAAAACCTGGCAACCTAAAAGTCCTTCTAATTGAAGAATCACGCTTAACCCTTTCAGACCTGGATTGTCATCTCCAGTGATGGAAAAAATGTAAATATAATAATGCTGTTTTCTGTCTGTAATGCACAGAATAGAAGACTCTAATATTGTACTGTAAAATATATAGTATATAGCAAATAAATCAAAAGAACTTAAATCTTTAATTATTTTTTATATCGCATTAGAAGCCTGTGTATCTGATACTTTATATTTTATATTGACCTTTTTATTTCATTAATCATCTCTAAACCATACAAAAATCATGATTGATTGAGGGCTCCAGTTCTACTTTTTCACTGGTTTATAAAGTTTTTCATTGGCTTGTTCAAATCGGATGGAAAACAGAATACATTTAACCAAAACACTTAGAAATAAAGGAAACACATGGTGTCCATTGTAATGAATGCAGGGTCTGCAAGGGTTAAGTGCTTTTCAGTGTTTTCAGTGATGCATCACGGAGCAAATCCAGTTTCAAAGTCTTTACCAGGATTAAATGCCTTTTCTAAAAGACAGAAGATGCAGAAACCAATTAGTCCTCCATCATAAACACATTCCTCTTCTGCTTGATGGTCCGCGGTAAATACGGACACGCACTCGGCAGAGTGCAGCTGAATTTTTTTACTCCTCCTACAGCTTTTCAGACCAGCACAAATATGCCCAGGAAGAAAATCAATTACACTCTGACTTCCTGTTTGCAGCAGATTTACAACAGGGGGTATTGATCGCCGGACTGGTGGACACAAGGTGGGGGATAAAAGATCTATAGCTGGGGGACAGATGAGGGACAGGACAGATGAGGGACGGGGGACAGCGGTGTGACCAATGGCATCGCTTCATCTATATCTCGTCCTCCTTGTCAAAAAGAAAAAAAAAAAAAGCCTGGAGCTGAACTAACCTTCATAAATCCTTTTTTTTTTTTTTCTGTAAAATGACATTACACAGTGTGTAAAATCACATTTATTTATTGCTTCCACCTTAATCTATATTAACTTATAAAAAAACATATATTAGCAATAATTTTAGAGTTTTGATTCATCTAAACACAATGTTTATATACTTTACAATGGAGATGCAATCATTTTTTCCCAATGTTTTATTTACTCATCAAAAGTGGACTAGTTAAGAATTCCAGTTCTTTAAAAAAAGGACCTGTAGCTAAATAAGTTTAGTAGAGCTAAGCTAAGTAAACAAAACTGTAATAAAAAAGACTTTAAAAGAAAGTCAAACTTCAAAAGTGCTGGATGTTAATCTACTCAGATTTCTCTCCTGAAAACTGTTTATTTGGGTGAGGAGAGCACTTCTGTTTATCTACAGTAAACTTATTCCCAAATTCCCAAATTTCTCCAGCACTAAGGCTGGAGCATTAGCATTAGCAGGTAACTGTAAGCGGGTAATGCTAATAGTGCTAGACTGGGTTAAGAGCAAGCTACAGGCCGATAACACTGTGTGTGTGTGTGTGTGTGTGTGTGTTCTGATGAGTTTCTTTACAGATTGAGCCGTTTCTCAGAAGGACAGGGCCCTTGACCCTCCAGAAGAAATACGAGAGGTGCTGAGATCTACGACCCATCCCTCTCCTCCCCGTCCCTCCGCACTGTCATCCCTCTCTCCCTCCCTCCATCCTGTCATCCCTCATCCCTCATCCCTCACTCCGCTGCAGCGTTCAGCAGTGGATGTTCGGAGAAGACGGGTGTGAACAAGCAGAGCGAGTATCGATTTCTAAACCTGGATACACCCCCTGTTCCACTTCCCATCTCTCCATCATCACCAGCAACCAGAGAGAGAGAGAGAGAGAGAGAGAGAGAGAGAGACAGAAAAAGAAAAAAGAGTAGTGTCATAAATAGGGAAGAATAAGAAGGTGGATAAGAAGAAAAGATAAGGTGATAAGAGAAAAAGAATGACAGAAGAGAAAAATTACAGATAGAAAACAAGACACAGTAAGAGAGACAAAAAATTAAGATAAAGATTGAAAAAGAAAGAAGGGATAAGGGAGAAAGAGTATGAAATTAAAGAATGACAATGGGATAGAGAGAAGAAAAGAACAGAGAGAAGAAAACAATAAAGAAAAAAATAAGGAAAAAAGGAAAGAAATTATGAAAAAACGAGAGAGAAACGAGTAGGGAAGAAAGAAAGAAGGATGTATGATGGAGGATGTGATAGACCAATAAATAAAAATTGATAAAGAATAAGAGAGAAAATAGAATGACATTGAGAAAAAGAAAAAAGGAGTGATAGAAGAAACAGTAGAGACAGAAAAATGATATAAAGAAAGAAAGACAGAAAGACAGATGTAGGAAGAGTAGTGGTGTGTGTTTAAATGAGGGGTTGTCTGTGATTTTCCTGTCCTCCTTTCCTCCCTCACTCCTCACCACAGAGGGCTGATCCACCTCAGTCACAAAGCAGCCCACTCAAACCAGTGTGTGTGTGTGTGTGTGCGTGTGTGTGTGTGTGTGTGTGTGAAAAACTGTAGCATCTGAACCCTAAGAAACTGGCATGAGAGAGGTATATCCACTTATACACACACAGACACACGCACACACACACACACACACACACACACACACAGACACAGACACAGACACAGACACAGACACAGACACAGACACAGACACACACACACACACACACACACACACAGACGGTCCCACTCTCATTCGTACTTACCGTATTTTTCGGACTATAAGGCGCACTTAAAAACTTTTAATTTTCACAAAAATTGACAGTGCGTCTTATAATACGGTGCGCCTTTTGTATGGATTTTACTCGTCAGGTTGTAAGGAGCAGTAAACACACACTCCGTGCAGCATTATAGAGAGTTTCAGTGCTATACAGAGTCCAGAGCCGTGCAGCTCCGAGGCTGAGCAGCAATAGCATTAGCTAGATGCTAACCGCTAAGCTAGCTAGCTTATTCACTGAGATCAGTATTATCTAAATTTTACTCGTCAGGTTGTAAGGAGCAGTAAACACACACTCCGTGCAGCGTTATACAGAGTTTCAGTGCTATACAGAGTCCAGAGCCGTGCAGCTCCGAGGCTGGAGCAGCAAATAGCATTAGCTAGCTTATTCACTGTTCAGAGATCAGTATTATCTAAATTTTACCCGTCAGGTGTAAGGAGCAGTAAACACACACTCCGTGCAGAGCCGTGCCGCTCCGAGGCTGGAGCAGCAATAAATAGCATTAGCTAGATGCTAACCGCTTAGCTAGCTAGCTTTTTCACTGTTCAGAGATCAGTATGTTCTAAATTTAGCACTTTTAATACTGCTGGAGCAGTATTATTAGAGTTAGATGCTAATCGCTAAGCGTTCACCGTTCAGAGGTGAGTTATCGGCCTGTAAGTCTGTGCTGCTTTGCCTGGCTAGCATTAGCTAGATGCTAAGCGCTAACTCTCTCAGAGGTGAGTTTTATCAGCCTGTAATCTGCTTGTTTACCGTGTTAAAACAAGCTACGGGGGACGAATCGCTAGCTAATATCTCACTGTCTTACCAGAACACGCAGGATTACTCAGTGTAACGCTGTCGTTTAAGTTTGGGTTAACTTTACTAGTTTAGGTGACTAGCTAGCGTGCTAGCGGATAGCTATGCTAACGCTGGTGCAGCAAGCCTTAGTGGACATCTGGAAATCTAAGCTTACTGTAAATAAACTGAAGCACGTTACTCACCCAAATAAACAGTTTTCAGGAGAGGAATCTGTGTAGATTAATATCCAGCACTCGTTTGACTTTGAAAGAGCTATATTTTGTATACTGAGACGCTCCACCGGCAAGCGACCACCCCCGGTGAGGGAAGGGAAACATGGCGCCACCCCTGTTCACTTTGATATAGGCACCCTTTCTAGTGTCACTTAACGCGCCTTATAATGCGATGCGCCCTATGTATGGAAAAATAGCAGAAAATAGGCGCTTTGATAGTGCGTCTTATAATACGGTGCGCCTTATAGTCCGAAAAATACGGTACACACTCTTGCACTCATGCTGACATGCACTCTCACACTCGCTCTCTTACACTCGCTCTCTTACACTCGCTCTCTTACACTCGCTCTCTTACACTCGCTCTCTCACACACTGATACACTCACATTCGGACTCTCACACTCGCGCTGACATGCACTCGCTCTCTCACACTCTCGCACTTGGACTCTCACACTCAGACACAATCTGACTCTCACACTCGGACTCTCGCTCTCTCACACACTGATACACTCACACTCTCGGACTCTCGGACTCGCTCTTGGACTCAAATACTCTCACACTCGGACTCTCGCTCTCTCACACACTGATACACTCACACTCGGACTCTCGCACTCTCAGACTCTCAGACTCGCTCTTGGACTCAAATATTCTCACACTCGGACTCTCGCTCTCTCACACACTGATACACTCACACTCACACTCTCGGACTCTCACACTCTCGGACTCTCGCACTCGCTCTTGGACTCAAATACTCTCGCACTCTCACACACTGATACACTCACACACTCACACACTCTGACTCTCGCACTCTCGGACTCTCGGACTCTCGGACTCTCGGACTCTCGGACTCTCGGACTCTCGGACTCGCTCTTGGACTCAAATACTCTCACACTCGGACTCTCGCTCTCTCACACTGATACACTCACACTTGGACTCTCGGACTCTCGCACTCTCAGACTCGCTCTTGGACTCAAATACTCTCACACTCGGACTCTCGCTCTCTCACACACTGATACACTCACACTCACACTCTCGGACTCTCGCACTCTCGGACTCTCGGACTCGCTCTTGGACTCAAATACTCTCGCACTCGGACTCTTGCACTCTCACACACTGATACACTCACACACTCTGACTCTCGCACTCTCGCTCACACGCTCTCGGACTCTCGCACTCTCGCACTCGGACTCTCTCTCTCACACTCGCTCTTGGACTCAAATGCTCTCACACTCGGACTCTTGCACTCTCACACACTGATACACTCACACTCACACGCTCTCGGACTCTCACACTCGCACACACTCTCGCACTTGCATGGACACACTCACACAGAGACACACACTCACACACAGAGACTCTCGCACACACTCTGGTACTCTCTGGTACCTGGTTGTGCGGTCTCCTCCTCGTCCTCTCTGATCAGTGGTGAGGTGAGCATGACCTTCAGTGTGAGTTTGGGTTCTGTGGTGCTGCGGATCAGGATGGCGGCTTCGGGGATACAGCACTGCACCTCGTACTTCTCCTCCGTCAGCTTCTGCACCAATCAAACACACACACACACACACACACAGATCAAATACATACAATTAAATAATTAATATTCAACATTTTGCATCATTTTGATGTTTTAGGATTCAAGTCCAGTTCCACCCGAACAAGCAATTATTATCTAAGAATGACAAAATAAAAGCATTAAAATATACAATAAAGAAGAAAATAGATAAATATGAATAAATATAAACAGGAAAGGTAAATGGCAAAAGTAGCAACAACATGAAAGAGTGAATTAGGAGTGAAAAAGGCACTTTTCCTGTTTATTTTAATGTTTTAGTTTTAGTTATTGCTTTATATTTTACTGATTAGACTTTTTTAGATTTTTACTTTTGTTCATAAAGTCATAAAGTATGTGGCTTCGAGTGGTCCAGGGGACTAATTCGCTGGTTCAAATCCCGGACCTGCAGCTTACCATCAGCTGCCAGAGCCCAGAGAGAGCACAGTTGGTCTTGCTCTCTCTGGGTGGGTACAATAGATGGCGCTCTTCCCCTCATCACTCCTAGGGTGATGTGGATCAGCACTGCGTCTGTGAGCTGATGTATCAGAACCGAGATTTTTTATTGCCATGGGAAGGGTATTTCACAAACGTCTCTTTTTTTTGTTTGTGCAATTTGATGTTTATGTTGTTTATTATTAGATTTATTTTTTGTAGAAAGAGTGTGGACAGTACACTACAACCCAAACCTTTACCGAATTGTGTTTATTATGTTCTTTATTTGATTAAATTTACTCTACAGCTCAGATTCTGGGTCACATTACTATTATTTGCTGGATTTTAGGACGTTATTAAATTACTGAAGGAACAGGTTGCACCAGGGAAGCTGTTGGAGGTCTGAATCTGTAGGTTCTGTATGATCCGGACAGTAATTAGTGTGGATGGAATTAAATTTACTGTGCTCTTGTTTGCTGTATATTACACAGCCAACAGGTTGCAGGTTAAAGCAGCAGTCCCTAATATATATATTTTTTAAGGAGTTTCTTTGAAAGACAAAATTAGATGAAACAAGCCCTTTCATTCACAACACCCCCCCCCCCCATGCAGTACATAAAAAATATAGCACAAAGGTGTATATAAAGTGCTCATATACATAAACATATATAATATGCATCACCTGCATATATGAATAACACATTTACAAGCAAGCAAAAATTACACACATTGTCTTGTATTGTTCTTGACTGAACTATTTAAAAAATAGACTAGTTAAGCATCACTAAAGTTAAACAAAAACTTTTTGAATTGAAACCAGCAGTATTACTGAGTGAGGAGGGGATACAATATTCTAATTAATAACAACATGTAATTGATATATATTAATTTATAAAAAAAATACAAAACAAATGAGGCAAAGTAATACAAGCTCTATATTATTACTTTTTTGTGATTTAGAATAATATTTATCAAGTTTAGGATAAAAAGTGTTAGTTAATTGTATCCATTTTAATATAGATTTTATATTAGGAGAGTAGTGTCTATTGTTATGTGCATTACAGACAGAAAAGAGCATTTTTTTTATGTTTTTCCATTACTGGAACATAAATCACATCTGAAAGGGTTAAGTGCTCTTTAACATTCTTTGTGTAATTACACATTTTCACCACAGAGGTCTCCAAATCCTTAAAACTTACAGATGTTGCTTTAAAGTAGGAGACTATGGTTCAGTGGTGGAAGCTGAAAACTGGTAGAGGTGGGTAACAATATTAATGAGTCTACAGAAGCATTTGCACACTGATAATGCAGAATTGTGTCCACATGAAAACTCACAAAGCAGTTACCCCCCACTAGAAGAACCGTCCAGTCCTCCAGTAGAAGTACATCCCGTGTGAGAGTGTGGGTTCAGTGCAGGGCTGACTGTATGTTTTATTGAATACGTCTGTAATTGATTATGAATTATTAATACTCTAAATATCGATGCAGCTGAACCGTCACCATCAGCACCAGCAGTGCGTCACAGTGCAGCAGAGTATTTTTATACTACTCTACACACAGCCTTCAGGACATCAAGGACGCAGTTCTGCACACCTGATCCATTAAAGCCCTGCAGAGACCAGAACCGAGCGGCTGCTGGGGATGGAGTAGATCAGGTAGTAATGTAGTAGTGATGATGTAGTAATAATATAGTAATAGTAGTGATAGAGATTATACTAATAATGTAATTGTAGTAATTGTAATGAGAATGTAGTAATGTAGTAATTTTAGTAATAATGCAGTTATAATGCAGTAATGTAGTAGTGTAGTACATGCAGCAATGTTGTAATTGTAGTTATAATGTTGTAGTAATTGTAGTAATAATGCAGTACTTGTAGTAATAATAGTTATACTGTACAAATGTTAGTAATAATTAAATTATAAAACTAGTGGTAATAATGTAGTAACTGCAGTAATTGTAGTAATAAAACAACAATGTAGTAATTGTAGTAATAATGCACTAGTAATGCAGTAACTGTAGTAATGATGTAGTAATAATGCAGTAATAGTGCAGTAATTGTAGTAATAATGTAGTAACTAGTAATAGTGTAGTAAAATGCAGTAACTAGTAATAATATAGTAAAAATTCACTAACAGTGCAGTAATTGTAGTAATAATGTAGTAATAATGCATTAACTAGTAATATTGTCGTAATATGCAGTAATAATGCAGTAACTAGTAAAAATGTAGTAATAAAGCAGTAATAGTGCAGTAATAATGTAGTAACTAGTAATTATGTAGAAATAATGTAGTAATAATGCAGTAATAGTGCAGTAATTATGCAGTAACTAGTAATAATGTGGTAATAATGCAGTAATTGTAGTAATCATGTAGTAATAATGTAGTAATAATGTAGTAATAATGTAGCAAAAAAAAGCAGAATTATCACAGTTCTATATAATGACACTTGCTCAGTACACACACACACATACAGCAGATTATGCAAAGTGAAGTGTGTGTGTGTGTGTGCGTATAAAGGTGTAATTTATGATGATCTGGTTTGATGGGCAGGATCAGTGTAAGATAAGACTTTAATACATTCTATTAATTCCTGACCTCCAATCTGCAGTGCTCTTTTCATGTAAACCAATGAATTCAATTACTCCTCACCCTCTGCTCATACACTGAGTGTGTGGAAGAGTGTAATAACAAGCATAACCTACAAAACACACTTACAGAGAGAGAGAGAGAAAGAGAGAGAGAGTGTGAGAGAATAAAAAAGAAGAGACAAAAGCAAACAATGAAAAGGAGAGTGAAAGAATAAGAGGTGAATAAAAAGGGGTAGATATGAACAGAGAAAGAAGAGTTAAAAGCAAAAAGAAGTATAGCAAAGAAAAAGAACGAAAGGAAGAAAGAAAAAGCACAGACACAGAAAGAGGACAGAAAATAGTGAGAAACAGAAGAGAGAGCAAACAGGAGGGAAACAAGTAGACGAATGAAAACAAATGATTGACAAACAGAAAAGAGAACAAGAGATGAAAAAAAAACATTATGTAAAGAGGGAGGACTGCAAGTGAAAGAGCTTGAAGCAGAAAGAAAAAGAAATAATAAGAAATAGCAAATAGAAGAGAAAGAAAAGAAAAAAAAGAGTGAGTGTGTGTGAGCGAGAGAGAGAGAAATAGAAAAAGAAGAGAATTAAAAGAGTTAAGATACAGAAAGAGGACTAAAAAAGGTGAAAAACAGAAAAGACAGATTAACAAGGATGGGAAAGAGAGCAAGAGAAAGAAAAAGTATGTTAAGACCCAAAAACATAAGGACTTCAAATGAGTGTGAAGAAGAGGAAGAGAGAAAGAAAGAGAGAAAGTGAAAGAGAAAACAACTAGGAAACTAGGGAAAGAAAGAGAAGGAAAACAAGTGAGAGAGAGGGAGAGAGAGAGAGAAAGAGACAGAACACAATACAGTGTTGGTAGTATAAAGGGAAGGAGGCTGCTGTTCCATTAAAAGCTGATCTATTACATTATACCCTGACCCACCGGCAGCGGACATACATTTAATGGGATCTCTGTCTGGAGGGGGTGTGTGTGTATAAGTGTGTGTGTGTGTGTGTAAGGGGTAAAATATGCATGCTTTGTATAAATGCGTGTGTGTATGTGTGTGTGCATACGTGTGTGTATAAGTGTGTGTATAAGTGTGTGTATATGTGTGTGTGTGGTAAAGGAGTAAAATATGCATGCTTTGTATAAATGCATGTGTGTGTGTGTGTGTGTGTGTAAGTGTGTTTAAGGCATCAGCTAGGTGTGTCCTTCCGCTGTCCTATATCAGCTCTGGGTGTGTGATTAAGGAAGATCCAAGCTGAGATTAATTACACATGATGAATATAAATAGACTGAGGGTGTCCCCTCAGCACCACCTGCAAGGCCTAAACACACACACACACATCCACACACACACGCACACACACGCACACACACGCACACACACGCACACTAGTGGTGTAATGGTACGTGAATTCTTTGTGAACCATCACGGTTCGGTTAATGTAAACAGTACAGGACAGCCAGTCTATAGGAGACTTGTGGAACCAATGAACATAATGCGAAACTACTGTTCACAAGAGTGTCGCACCAGGAAAGTGTAGCTGTAGCACTATTGCTAGCCCATAGCCTAGCCTGAGCACATGGGCTGGAAACAGTGCACCGGAAAATGCAGCATCGAGTGCACAAGCAGAAAGTGCGCACAGAAACGCAGATAGTTTGCACAGTCACTGTGCTGCATACAAAATTATTGGTCGCCTTTTGTTTTCCAGTGTGAACGCAGGGTTAGGCGCTCGTACTGTGTCTCTCTCTCTCTCTCTCTCTCTCTCTCTCGCTCGCTCACTCTCATGTTCTCTCTTTTGTAGTTTCAGCAGTTAAAGTAATGCTGCTGTTTTTTTCTAAAAGGCGAATCTTCTCATGATGACAGTAGGAGGGAACCCTGGTTTCAAGTATTTAATAAAAGAGCTCGAGCCCCTTTACAACATTCCATCCCAAACTACTGTACATGATTATATGTTTGACTCATTATTGGTCAGGTGACTTCTGCCTGGCTCATTATTGGTCAGATGGCTTCAGCCCGGCTCATTATTGGTCAGGTGGCTTCTGCCTGGCTCATTATTGGTCAGGTGGCTTCAGCCTGTCTCATTATTGGTCAGTTGGTTTCTGCCTGCCCCGTTATTGGTCAGGTGGTTTCTGCCTTTGCTTGTTTTTGGTCAGGTGGCTTCTGCCTGCCCCGTTATTGGTCAGGTGGTTTCTGCCTGCCCCGTTATTGGTCAGGTGGTTTCTGCCTGGCTTGTTTTTGGTCAGGTGGCTTCTGCCTGCCCCGTTATTGGTCAGGTGGTTTCTGCCTGCCCCGTTATTGGTCAGGTGGTTTCTGCCTGGCTTGTTTTTGGTCAGGTGGCTTCTGCCTGCCCCGTTATTGGTCAGGTGGTTTCTGCCTGCCCCATTATTGGTCAGGTTGTTTCTGCCTGGCTTGTTTTTGTTCAGGTGGCTTCAGCCTGTCTTATTATTGGTCAGGTGGTTTCTGCCTGGCTCGTTATTGGTTAGGTGGGTTCTGTCTGCCTCGTTATTGGTCAGGTGGCTTCTGCCTGCCTCTTTATTGGTCAGGTGGCTTGCGTCTAAGTTAAGGTATGCACGCTGCTCAAGCTACAGCATTTCATGTAAGTAGCTTCCTATCTACTTAGCTTTCTTAAATATGCACTTTAAACACACTTTTCCTTACATAAATAACTCACTTGAATTTGGTATCCCACCTTAAATACTGCTAATTTACCATTCCGCCTTAAATGCTGTGCCTTAGGTGGAGTTACATGAACGATACCTCTATCCAGAATTGTGTAACATTCTGAAACCCATATACGAGTCATATTACTGTAATGCATGTATACAGCTGGCCTATGGGAGGGGTGCTCAGAGTGTGAGTTTTATTGATTGCGTGTGCGTGTGAGTGAGTGTGTGTGTGTGTGTGTGAGTGAGTACCTCTATCTGCTGGGGTAGGTGGTCGCAGACAGTGCTCAGTAGTGTCTGTGTGGGTTTTTCTCTGCACATGAGCACCAGCTCCAGATCCATATCCTCCTTTATTAACAGCCCTTTAGCAACCAGACCGATCCGCACCACCCCACACAGTACCCGCCCTCCATCAGCTCCACCTCCACCACCACCACCACCGCTACTGCTGCTACTGCTGCTGCCCTCACTGAGAGAGAGAGAGAGAGAGAGAGAGAGAGAGGGACATGTTAACAATATAAATACCTTCAAATGCAGGTTAATGTTTACAAAAAAATACTATTAATATTGAAACTTTTTATACTAGTAACTATTAAAACATACTAGTGCATCTCAAAAATAAAATATATTATAACACCAACTGGTTCTTTTGGCAGTTTTCCAAGTCCTGCTGGAAAATTAAAAAGGTAAGTATAAAGTGCTGTAAGATTTTGTGGGAAAACAAAACTGCACTGACTTTAGACTTGATAACAAAACACAGTGGATCAACACCAGCAGATGACATGTCTCTCCAAACCATCACTGATCATCAGTACATTTTACATTTCATTTAAAGGAAATAAAGGGATCAGAGTCTGGAGGAAGAGTGGAGAGACATACAGTCCAAACTGCTTGAGGTCTAGTGTGAAGTTTCCACCAATCAGTGATGGTTTGGTGTTCACCATAAGGTTTTGGGTGCACACCACTTAGTATATGGTGCTCCAGGTGCTCCCCTCATAGTATCTGCTGCTCATAACTTAGTATCCGGTATCAGACATAGTATCTAGTACTCACCACATAGGATCTGGTGCTCACCACACAGTATCTGGTGCTCACTACATAATATCTGGAATCTGGTGCTCACCACATAGGATCATGACCAAGAATTGCTCTTATCAATAAGTCTAAATTTTGTCATTTTTTATTGTTCCTGGCAACTTTTATCTTCCTTCTGAAGGTGCAACTATTTTTGCAACCACCTCTATGATGAGGAGTGTATTACTGTATATAGAAGTATATATTAACCTCTGCACTCAGCACTAAAACCACTGTTCATCCTCACAAAACTACAATAATGAATGAACTACAATTCCCATCATTCCCGACATGCGATACTCACTTGGTACTTCCTTCTGCTGATTCGTCAGCGCTGGCCTCTGCCTCCGCCTCCTCCTCTGGAGCACTGGGCGGGTTGGGCTGGTTGGGCGGGTTGGGCTGGTTTTGTTGGTTGGGTTGGTTGGATTGGCTGCACTGGGACTGGTCCAGCCAATCAGAGACGTGTTTGAGGGCGCACTCGACGGTGGAGACGAGACTCTGTACAGCCTCCAGGTCCTCAGAGGACGGGTAGATGGTGGAGTGCTTGGCCATCACGTGACGGTCATCATTCCCAAACGAGCGGATGGACCTCTGAAAAAAAAACAACACAGGAGAAACTTTAGAACTTTAGAACCCAAAGTTGGGTTCTAGCTTATAGAACCAGAGATACAGTCACATGTTAATAGAAAAAAAACACTGTTCACTGGGCTACACAATATCAGGTGCTCACCATCACACATGTGGTGCTACTGGTGCTCACCACCGTGTATCTGGTGCTCACCACATAGTATCTGGTGCTCACCACCGTTTATCTGGTGCTCACCACCGTGTATCTGGTGCTTACCACATAGCATCTAGTGCTTACAGCTTAGTATCTGGCACCCAACACATATTATCTGATGCTCACCAGGTAGTATTTGATAGTACCCTCATAGTATCCAGTGCTCAGCACATAATATCTGGTGCTCACAACTTAGTATCCAGTGCCCAAGACATAATATTTGGTGCTTACCACATAGTACCTTAATCCCAACACACAGAATCTGGTGCTCCACTCATAGCACCCAGTGCTCACTGCTTAGTATCCGGTACCCTACACATAAGATCTTGTACTTAACACAAGTAGTCGTCAATAATATCTGGTGCTCACAGCTTAGTATCCTGAGCTCAGCACATATTATATGGTGCCTAACACACAGCATCTGGTGCTCACCACATAGTATCTGGTACTTACCATATAGCACCCTGTACCAAACACATAGTATCTGGTGCTCACCACATAGTATCTGGTGCTCACAACATAGTATCTGGTGTTCACTACTTAGTATCCAGTGCCCAAGACATAATATCTGGTGCTCACCACATAGTATATGGTGCTCGCCACTTAGTTTCAGCCGCTCACCATGCAGTATCTGGTGCTTACCATATAGTACCCTGTACCCAACACATAGTATCTGGTGCTCACCACGTAGTATCTGGGGCTCACCATGTAGTATCTGGTGCTCACCACATAGTATCTGGTGCTCACCACGTAGTATCTGGGGCTCACTATGTAGTATCTGGTGCTCACCACATAGTATCTGGTGCTCACCACATAGTATATGGTGCTCGCCACTTAGTTTCAGCCGCTCACCATGCAGTATCTGGTGCTTACCAGTACCCTGTAGCCAACACATAGTGTCTGGTGCTCACCACGTAGTATCTGGTGCTCACCAGATACCCTGTAGCCAACACATAGTGTCTGGTGCTCACCACGTAGTATCTGGTGCTCACCACATAGTATCTGGTGCTCACCACGTAGTATCTGGGGCTCACTATGTAGTGTCTGGTGCTCACCACATAGTATCTTTTGCTCACCACATAGTATCCGGTGCCCAAGACATAACATCTGGTGCTCACTACTTAGTATCTGGTGCTCACCACATAGTATCTAGTATCTGGTGCTCACTACTTAGTATTTGTTTCTCCTGGTGCTTCCCTCTTAGTACCCGGTTTTCCACTGCTTAGTTTCCGATACCTAACATATACCACAAAGTATCTTGTGCTCACCACATATTTTTGGGTGCACACTATTTAGAATCTGGTGCTCATTAATGCTGTTTATTTTAAAATGTACTGTTACTCAGGCTATTGTTGAGGTTTTTTTTATTAACTTGATAAAACTGGTTGTTCAAAGGTTATTTTTTACAGTATAGACATCAGTAAAATACTTTGAGACAATTTTAGGCTCCTTTATTTATAAGCTCAAGGACAACCTTGGTCTTCTTTCAGCAGAAACTCCCATTTCAGCATCAGCAGCATCTTAAACATAACCTTCACGACTGCTATAAACACTGCTCTGAGTCTGAGCACAACACAGGAACGAGTTCAGGGGAAAAAGGGCTGAAGTTAAAGAATTGGACGTCTGATTAAAGTTTAATCTGTCAAATTCACCTCTCCTCACCCTGATGCCCAAAAATAACCAGCTACATGAGCTCACGCAGCTCAAACACAGCTTTTAACGGCTTAACTACACCATGCCATTTACGGTATACGGTGTGAGGTGCTATCTTGTGAGTTGAGGCTGCACAATTCCAGGCACAATACTGTATATAAATGATTACAGGTGTGATGTGGTCTTATTAAATAGAGGGTATTGCCTTGTCTTGGGCTTTGAGACATTATTTTTTGGGTAGAGGTACCTTGTGGCAAGAGATTGCTGACTACTTATTTTAGAATTTCAGTACAAAATGTAAAAAAATCATATATTATATAGCTGTATTACACACAGAGTGATCAATTTTAAGTATTTATCTCTTTTATTGTTGATGATTTTGGCTTACAGCCAATGAAAACCCAAAAATCAGTGTCTCATTAGAATTAGAATATTATATAAGATTAATTGGTACTTTTGGTACTCAGTGTGGGCAGTGTGCCAAGTCCTGCTGGAAAATGAAATCTGCATCTTCATAAAAGTTGTTTTCAGCAGAGGGAAGCTGTAAGATATGAAGTGCTGTAAGATTTTGTGGGAAAACAAAACTGCACTGACTTTAGACTCGATAATAAAACACAGTCTGGAGGAAGAGTGGAGAGACACACAGTCCAAACTGCTCGAGATCTAGTGTGAAGTTTCCACCAATCAGTGATGGTTTGGAGATACAGGTCATTGTTGTTTTATTCTATAAACTTTGGACAACATTTCTCCCAAATTCCAAATAAAGATATTGTCATTTAGAGCATTTATAAGCAGAAAATGAGAAATGGCCGAAATAACAAAAAAAGATGCAGAGCTTTCAGACCTCAAATAATGCAAAGAAAACAAATTCATATTCATATTCAAGTTTTAAGAGTTCAGAAATATATAATAATATTTGGTGGAATAACCCTGGTGGTTTTTAATCACAGTTTATTTTCATGCATCTTGGCATCATGTTCTCCTCCACCAGTCTTACACACTGCTTTTGGTAATTTTATGCTGCTTTACTCCTGGTGCAAAAATTCAAGCAGTTCAGTTTGGTTTGATGGCTTGTGATCATCCATCTTCCTCTGGACATGTTTCAGAGAGAAACTCGTCATTTTTAAGTGCTCTCTTTTTTTCCCAGAGCTGTATCCAAGAGGAACCAACAGAGTCTAAACTAGAGCCTCATTTCAGCTGTATACCAGCTTCATTTAATTCCAAAAACTCTTTTATTACTTGCATGATGTTTCTTTTAAAATAGTGTTATTTGTTGATTTGTTAAATCAGCTCATTCTAAGTGTTTAGTTTGGGTTTTTAGAGAATTAGACATGTTTTAAACATGTTAAACAGGTTAAGGTCTGAAGCTCAAAATCCCCGTAAACTACTATCATCCATTCAATTCTCTTCACAGCTGAGTATCTTTCCCCTGGAGTTCAGTTCAGCTCCTCATCTACTCCACAAACCCTCTCCTCACCTTTCTCCAGGCCGTATCACTATTCTACAGCAGATCTGCTCACTATCAGATCAGTGCCACCGCCCCCGTGCACTGCTCCGGAGAGGACGTGACCTTTAGCAGAATATAGACATAAAAACAACAAGATTCATCCATCTTCATCCATCTCCTCAACAACAGCGCTCACAGAGAGCTGAATCTGTTCTTTTCAGGCAGGGGTGACCTTTTAGCAGCTTAAATTGAGTGTAAGAGTTATAGTGAATATAATTTTTACAGTTCAGCAACATCCAGTATCCATATAGACCAGATAATAACCCACATACAGTCGGGATATGTAGTAAATTAAGAAATAAAAACAGGAAAGGAAATTAAATAAATGTATAAAAAGGCAAATACAAAAAGACAAAAAATAGGGGGTAAAGATTAAGACTAGAGATGTGAGATATGATGTGATATGAGTAAAACAAATCATCTATCTCTTACACAGAGCTTATATACAGCTCTGGAAAAAAATATATAACAGAAAACTTAAAAATAATGGGTTTCTTTGATTTTACCAAATTGAAAATCTCTGGAATATAATCAAGAGGAAGATGGATGATCACAAGCCATCAAACCAAACTGAACTGCTTGAATTTTTGCACCAGGAGTAAAGCAGCATAAAGTTATCTAAAAGCAGTGTGTAAGACTGGTGGAGGAGAATATGATGCCACCAAATATTGATTTCTGAACTCTTAAAACTACTTTATGAATATGAACTTGTTTTTTTTTTTGTATTATTTGAGGTCTGAAAGCTCTGCAGTCATTTCAGTCATTTCTCATTGTCTGTAAATAAATGCTCTAAATGACAATATTTTTATTTTGAATTTGGGAGAAATGTTGTCTATAGTTTATAGAATAAAACAACAATGTTCATTTTACTCAAACATAAACCTATAAATAGCAAAATCAGAGAAACCGATACAGAAACTGAAGTGATCTTTTATTTTATTTATATATATATTGCAATATGACTAAGAACTCACACCACAATACGTTTTATGGTGAGATGGCAACATACCATATGAATAAATGAACTGAAATGAATTATAAATGCAAAACACTTTGTATCATCCTAAATACTGTAAAACCTATAACATATTAAAATCAGTTAGTAAGTTAACATTTTTATACATTAATATTTACTATATATTGCACAGCCCTTATACCTAATAAAACAAATATGTATAAAGTTGATTTATTACTAATGATGTTGGCAGTTTTGCTTTAGAGAAGAGCTTTTGTTGATAGATGATGTTTAATGAATAAACTGTATGTCATATTGAATGACATTCTATTCAAGCGAGCATCAGCCAGTGTGTGTGTGTGTGTGTGTGTTTACTGGCAGTGACAAGTGTGTGAGCTGCTTTACGCAGGAGACAAAATAAAGTTTATGAGGCGTTTCTAATAGGCGGGAATTCATGGCCATAAAACCTCACTGCTGAAATGTGTACGAGTGTGTTCAACAGCCACATCTTAATCTCAACACACACACACACACACACTCTCTCTCTCTCTCTCTCTCTCTCTCTCTCTACAAGAGCTGTGACAACTGAGACATGGTGTTAGGCAAAAGCTAAACTGCGGAGGAAAAGAACGAGAGAGAGAACATTGGTGAAAAAATACAAAATAAATGCAAATACATTATAAATGTCAATGTGTTAAAACTGAAAGATTGATGTATCAATGTCTGCTGATATCGGCCAATCCTGTGAGCAGATCAGATTATGTCAGTGAGGATAATTGCCATTTTCCTCCTTGTTCGACTCTTCTATAAACTCATGGGTGTAGAATGTGTAAGACTAACCCATCTAGTGGAGGAGTGAGAATAAAACCTTTTAACACCACTAACCATGTACCCCTGTTAAGAGTTCATCGTTCAGCCCATACAGCAGGCTGAACAGCAGTCTTATAAATATGATAACTCGTCAAAAGAACTAAATATATATAGCAGAAAAAAAGAATGCACAAAACCTCCAAAATCACAACTTTACTTTGTTTAGTCTTCAATGGACGTCGAATGGAAGTTGTTAAGCACATCTATTGGTTTATTGTCAGGTAATCATCCTAAAAAAACAAAAACTAGACTGATATTTGTGAGACAGAAACAACATGGTACAAAATTCACAAATATTCACAGAATTTCTTATTTCTTGAGCTAGTAACTCAAGCTGCTAATCCAAATTTAGTGATATAAAACAGTTTTGGAATTTAATACAACTGAATTACATCAATCCAGTCAATATATACAGAGAATTTTCAAAGGAAAGTCAAACTAACTTTACAGCTGACCAAAAAAGGAAGCGCTCTAAATTTATTCCAGCACTTGCAGCACAAACACCCGGGTGGAATGGGAGCGACGTGTGAAATTACAGGACAAAATACAAACTGCCTACAAGCAAAACTGCTGCTAAACGACTGCATTAAAGAATAGCACTCACTCCATCATTTCCTCTCAGTTAAAGTTATTTCTGAAGGAGTCATTTGGTCACGCAAGTCTATATATTTTTATTTTTACTCAAATTTTTGCTAATAAAATTAACACTGTGTCTGGACTGGACTTTCAGTTGTGAAAAAGCCTTTGTGCTGTGTAGTATTGCCATAGAAGTTAATCAGCTTTCTGGGGCTGTCCTGATGAGAGCCAGTTCCATCAAAACATTTGTTGGTTCTTTAAAGGTTTTTTAAAATCCGATCTCGATCCGACCCAGCTATCAACTATACTCCTTTTATTTGAGCTAAACTATTAGCCAGATAACTTTAATTACCACAGCTATGAAGCTACAAACGCTGTCTCTACTGCTGCTCCACGCTTTTACACACTAAAAGTGTGGTGTGTGCTGCGTTCACTGCTCGCAGACGCTCAACTCAGTTTACTATGTGTACATCTGCTCTACATGTCTCATTAAAAACACTGTGTTTGTAAGTGCGTTCCGTGGTAAAGCAGCTTCAGAATGTAAAAGAATCTTCTCACTATATTTACTTTCTTTCTCCCACGCCAGACAGCTCTGCCCAATCAGAGGAGACGATGTATTTGCGTGGTTTATTGTTGCGCATTTTGGTGCGTTTAGGTTTTTTTATACCTGTGTGAAAACAAACCAAACAAGAGGGAGAAAACGCGAAACACTCCAAATAAACAAACTTGTCAACTGATCCAGACCATAGAAACTTTCACAACTACAGGCTTCTGACCTTCACTTCTTAAAGTACTTTTTCTTTTCTTGCTTGAGGAGTTCTTGATTTTTTAATAATATGGATTAAAACATTACTCAAATAGAGCTATTGCCTATTAAACATTAATCAGCCTTCTCTATACAGCTAATCACATTTTCATCATCAATTTGTCCTTCATTTCTATTTTATTAAAAGCAGTTAATATCATCATAATAATATCATATACTGCTAGTATTCAGGTATTCAGGACCCGGAGGTCTGTAGCCTAGAAATTAAATTAAGTCTACTTTTAGCACCAGATATAACTCATGCTCTGCATTTACGGCTCCTGTGCGGTCCGGCGGCCACATTAGATAAACACGTCGAGTGTGTGTGAGTGTGTGAGAGTGTGTCGGGCGGGTGTTAAAGCTTGGATGCAGGAATTGATTACTCTTCCCCAATTGAAAGATCTTTCCAGGCAGTGCACTCAGCTGAAGAGCTCTGCAGGTAAACTGTTCCATACGTCATCCTGACACAGGAAACAGCTAACTGACCACAACTCAGCCACTTCTTGTCTCAGAACTGTGTGTGTCCTGAGTCCCGAGCCAGACAGAGTGTCTGAGAGTGTGTGTGTGTGTGTGTTTAACCCTTAAAACCTTACGGACGGATTTTCCGTCCAAAATCTCACCTTGTTTTCTCAGCTTAATTACTCAGGAATCCCTTCACACATTAACATAATCCATATGCGATTAGAAAGGGCGGAGCTTACTCTTTCTAAAAATAGTGATGACATCCCAGTGCGGTAAAACATCTACAAGAAACCCATTGAGAAATACACCTAAAAAAGTGAGATCTCCTTCCCCAACCAATATTATTTACCTTTAGAGCTTCAAACATATTTATATGATGTTTCAAACCAAATAATATCAGTAAATGACTCAAAAGTGTCCACAGAAAAAGTGTGAAACTACCTGCTTTACTCAAACTAAAGCTAGGTATGGTGTGCGCACTACTTTATATAGTTTT
The DNA here is from genome assembly GCF_023375975.1 of Astyanax mexicanus. Classification (NCBI taxonomy): domain Eukaryota; kingdom Metazoa; phylum Chordata; class Actinopteri; order Characiformes; family Acestrorhamphidae; genus Astyanax; species Astyanax mexicanus. The sequence goes on along the minus strand of NC_064427.1, from coordinate 15,999,343 downwards.
TTAATAATTTTACTTGCACATTTTTACTGAGTAATTATTTTGCACTAAACATTTTTATTTATTTAGACTAAAAAGTTTACATTTTTGTTTTATAGTTTTCTTTGTGTGTCCTGATTAAAATACTGAAAGGCATAGGCTGCTCTGAGTGTCAGGCTTTTAGTATCTACATGTATCCTAGATGTGTGATTACCAAGAACAATAAATCTGTCTGATGGCGGATGTTTCTCCATGTATTTTATCAAAGTAATAATTAATAAGCCATGTAATGAACTCAAATCATCAATATTCTTATGCTTTCAACTCATAAACACTCTAATCTAACCATTTTTGAAAATATATCTTAGGTGTGAATATATTTAAAGTCTATAGATTCAAAAATAAGTAAAAAAAAAAAAAAAAAAAAAAAAACAGGCGCTTGGTAAAATTTTGAGCAAAACATGATCAGTTCCAGGAAAATAGAACAATTCTGCTTCCTTTTACATTTTAAATGATTATATTTTTGAGCAGCCGTATGTCTTCTGGAGTAAAAGAGCTCAGGGCATGTGTCTGTCTGATATAATTACATATATAAATATGTTTGAATCACTAAAGGTAAATAATATTGGTTGGGGAAGGAGATCTTACTTTTTTAGGTGTTTTCTCAATGGATTTCTTGTAGATGCTTTACTGCACTGGGAGGTCATTACTATTTTTAGAAAGGTAAGTTCCTCCCTTTCTAAGCATAAATGGATTATGTTAATGTGTGAAGGGATTCCTGAGTAATTAAGCTGAGAAAACAAGGTGTGATTTTGCACGGAAAATCCGTCCGTAGGGTTTTAAGGGTTAAAGGAGCTCTGAGAAAACTTCAAGAAAGCTTAAGGTGCTTTAAAAGAAGAGTTACTAGAAGGTTCCTCAAAGCATTTTAAAGGGTTTCTCTGTTCCTGTGTACAGTATCATCTCTCCTACATTTCCTACTGTTCTTTTGGGCAACTTCCTTTATGTACTGGAACTTCCGTCAGAGCAAACTCTACTGTTTTACTGTTTCTCCTCTGTGCCTCCATCGTTCCTCAGATATCCTGCCATCATCCTGCCTTCTTGCCCTGTGATCATTTTCTGACCTCACCTTGAATAACCTTCAGCAGTAGATTTGTCCCAGCTTTGGATCTGACAGTAACTGTTTTTGGCGTCTCTGATCATCACTTTTATACCTTTAGACCTGAACTCCCAGCTCCCACCACGTCTCCTACCCATCAGACCTCAGCTTTCTGCTCATAAAGATCTGTTCTTTTTTAGGTTCCAATGAAAGAAACTGCTGCAAAGTCACCCTATAAAAAAAGGGAGAAACTAGAGGCAAGTGCATCTGATCTACTCAAGCATCCTATTGATTTCTGCATATTGTACTAATCTGGAACTAATCTGGTTCACAGTGGTTAAAATAGACTAGATATTTACTGATTGGACCACTAATTACTTACTGTAAGCTTTTCTGAATATGAGTGTATGCTAAATATCATTAATGTAAAATCTGGAAACCTAACCTCTTATACAGCTCTGGAAGAAAAAAAAAATGAAGAGAGCACTTCAGTTTCTGAATCAGTTTCTCTGATTTTGCAAATTATAGGTTTATGTTAAGAAAATTGTTGTTTTTGTTCTATAAACTACAGACAACATTTCTCCCAAATTCCAAATAAAAATATTGTCATTTAGAGCATTTATTTGCAGAAAATGAGAAATGGCTGAAATAACAAAAAAAAAAAAAGATGCAGAGCTTTCAGACCTTAAATAATGCAAAGAAAACAAGTTCATATTAATATAGATATAGTTTTAAGAGTTCAGAAATTAATATTTGGTGAAATAACCCTGGTGGTTTTAAATCACAGTTTTTTTTCATGCATCTTGGTATCATGTTCTCCTCCACCAGTCTTACACACTGCTTTTGAATAACTTTATGCTGCTTTACTCCTGGTGCAAAAATTCAAGCAGTTCAGTTTGGTTTGATGGCTTGTGATCATCCATCTTACTCTTGATTATATTCCAGAGGTTTTTAATTTGGTAAAATCAAAGAAAATAATCATTTTTAAGTGCTCTTTTATTTTTTCCCAGAGCTGATTATGGCAAAAAGTATAGGGCAAAACACTAATTTATATTAAACAGTGAAATATTTACTTTAAGTCATATTTCAGCATTTCTGTAAAGGTAAGGATTTGTTAAGAAGCTAATTGTAATTCTTTACATTTTTTTTTTACATATTTACTGCATATATTCATATACCAAATGTGTATGTGTGTGTGTGTGTGTTAGCAGCAGGCGGAGTGCACAGCTGAAAGTGTGACAGAGTCTCAAGTGACTAAAACCTGCAGCAGACTGCATTAAACATTCACACACACACACACGCACACGCACACACATAGATACACACACTCATGCGATTGTGTTTCCAGCTCCCTGAAAGTGTAAATGCAGTAAACACACTGTAAGCCCATAATACACATCCCCTCACAATAGCCGCTCACAATGTGCATTGTTCATATTCTGAATGGCTGCCATTAAAGCACAGCAGGCCAGACAGGACTACAATACCCAGCATGCATTGTTCTGTGTGTAATCTTAACCCATCCATTCTGTCCAATTCTGCACCACCACTCTCCCATGTCCAATATTCATCTTTATGACCAGCTATTAAGCCTTATGGTTGGCAAGGACATGAGCAAGAGTATGTGTGTGTGTGTGTGTGTGTGTGTAAGAGTGTGTGTGTGTAAGAGTGTGTGTGTGTGTGTGTGTGGAGTTCAGAAAGAAGCAGAGCGAAGCAGCAAGGTCACCTCATTCTTTCAACGATAAATCAATAAAGATATAGAAACAAGAGGAACGAGAGAGAGAGAGAGAGAGAGAGAGAGAGAGACAGAGAGACAGAGAGAGAGAGAAGGGAAGGATATGGAATATGTGTGTGTGTTGTGTATACATTAAAGTATTACATCCAGTTTTGATATAGGATATCACATCTGTCTGTCCACCTGTCTATCTATCTTTCCATCCATCCATCTAGCCTTTCAGTTACCTGAACTGCTTGAATTTTTGCACCAGGAGTAAAAGCAGTGTGTAAGACTGGTGGAGGAGAACATGATGCCAAGATGCATGAAAAAAACTTTGATTAAAAACCAGGATTATTTCACCAAATATTGATTGATTGATTGCTTTCTCTTTTTCTTTCTCTTTTCTTTCTTTCTTTCTTTTTTTCTCTTTTTTCCTTTCTCTTTCTTTTCTTTCTCTTTCTTTTCTCTTCCTTCCCTCCTTCTGCCTGTCTGTCTGTCTTGTCTGTCAAAAAGTTTGAACCATCATTGTACATATATACAAATACAAATATACAACTCAAATTTTTGCACCAGGAGTAAAGGCATACAGTTATCCTCTAAAAGCAGTGTGTAAGACTGGTGGAGGAGAACATGATGCCAAGATGCATGAAGATACAAACCAGGATTATTCCACCAAATATTGATTTCTAAACTCTTAAAACTTTATTTAACGAAAACTTAACGTTTTCTTTGCATTATTTGAGGTCTGAAAGTTTTTTGGGTTATTTTAGCCATTTCTCATTTTTTGCAAATAAACAAAAATAATATTTTTATTTGGAATTTGGGAAAAATGTTGTCTGTAGTTTATAGAATTGAACAACAATGTTCATTTTACTCAAACATAAACCTATAAACAACAAAACTCAAAGAATCAGAGTAACTGTATATAATACTACCAAAAGTATAATATAAGACTACTAAAAGCAGACCATAGCAGGACGATAAATGAACTCCTTCTGGATGTTTCTCTCCACATTTTTATTGGTTAATTGATCATTAAATTATTACAGAACACAGAACAAAGTATCTTCGATTCTAAAAAGAGAATAAAAAAGTGACAAGCTCAACCTTATCAGTGTCCTCAAGTCCTGACACTGTTTATAAAAACAGGTAGGTCTGTGTGAGAGCATGAGCCCAAGGTGACCCTGGGCGGGCGGCTGCTGCTGGGTTAGCATTAGCGCTGATGCTAGTGGTGTGCTGATTGTGCTGCTGGGTTATTTATGAAGCCTCCTCCTCCTCCCTGAGCCTTTAATAATTCAAACTGCACAGCCCTCACACTCCCCCGAGACCCCGCTCTCGCGCCGGAGCTCCCGGCCATTCATCAAACCCTCATCTCTCTCTCGCTCTACCTCTCCCTCCTGCTGTCTCTCTCCATCTCTCTCCACGCTCTCGCGCTGCCTCTCTCCATCCTCCTCACTCCTGAACGCTGCTGTATCACCAGGTGAGCCTGACATCTCACTCCGAGAGCAAACACAGCCGTCTCTGTGCTCGGCTGTTCAGCGGAGACTAATGCTACAAGGCTACATGTTATTGCGACGCAATCACAATATATTGAACAGTAAATATCAGTAAATTAAACATATATATATATATATATCGTCACTGTCCAATGAAAAACAAGTATCTCCACTTTTGTCGATTTTTACTTTACTACATAATTTGAACAGACAAACTGTCCCTTGCACTGTGCCAAAATGTCTTGATGATGTCTTGTTTCTTTGATTTTACCAAATTACAAACCTCTGGAATATAATCAAGAGGAAGATGGATGATCACAAGCCATAAAACCAAACTGGTTGAACTGCTTGATTTGTTTTTGCATCAGGAGTAAAGCAGCATAAAGTTTTCCAAAAGCAGTGTGTAAGACTGGTGGAGGAGAACATGATGCCAAGATGCATGAAAAAAACGGTGATTAAAAACAAACAGGGTTATTCCACCAAATATTGATTTCTGAACTCTTAAAACTTTAACGGAAACTTGTTAAATGTTTTCTTTGCATTAACTGCAAAATATCAAACATTATACAACAGTTCCGACCTCACAATCTGATTGGTTGAGAAGTGATCTAGCCATGATGATATTTCGTGATAACATCACGGCCTTCTCACACTAAACTTGTATCTCTCCACCGACGCGTTGCCGAGTAACGGCGTATATACACAGGACACCCGCAGCAGCGTTAGCTTAGCACAGACTAGCGCTCAGCCGCGGCACGCTCGCCCGCAGCGCAGGCTCGTCTTTCGTGGAAAAAAGGGAACGAAAATCGCTCGGTTAATACCGTCTTACAGCCAGAACGCTAACCAGCCAGGCTAGGCTAAGCTAAGTTAATGCTGAGCTAAAGCAAGCTACGCTAACCTAACCACAGTCCAGCCAGCTAGCTAAAACCAACACCACCCAGGAAAATAAGCAGAAATGCTAAAATTCACGGTTTTCACCTGAAGACGAGTCCACGGAGCAGGAGAGGAGAGTATTAGCGTTATTTCACGCTCCTAACGTTACCATCTTCACTTATTCCCAATTTTGCTTTCAAGCTAACTTTCGTGGTGTTAGTCTGCCTGAACCATACACTGTGTGTAGTTAAGTTGTGGTGGAACTACTTTTTGGCGGAAGGCACAGTCCATATTAAAGCATATTCAAACTGAATTTCTTAAAGTTCTTTGATTTATTTTCTTTATATATTTAGTAAAAAAAGAAACTGTTGTATAAAAGCAATAGAACACCCGAGGTTGTGTGTTATCGCGAATAACATCACGGCTGTGATGATCTACGGCACTCGCCTTCGGCTCGTGCCTGCGACCAAATCACAGCCGTGATGTTATTTCGCGATAACACACTCCCTCTCGTGTTCTATTGCTTAAGTAAATATCAGTAAAATAAACATATATATCGTCGATGTCCAATGAAAAACAAGTATGTCCACTTTTGTAGATTTTTAGTTTACTGCACAATTTGAATATACAAACTGTCCCTTACACTGTGCCAACATTTTTTGATGAACGGACCAATAGAAACTCTTTAAAATGACCTGAAATAAACTCTTTTTACATTGACTTCCATTGAAAGTTTAGAAGTTTTTTTTCTCTCCTGTAAAGTTTCTATTTTGTAAATTCTTGTTTTTCATTGGACAGCGACGATATATACATTTTACAGATAGCAAGGAACAGGGGTTTCACCATGATTTACTTCTAATTATGATTTAGCAGGTTAAGCTTAGCTAAGATAAGCTATGTAAACAGATTTTTTTCCATAAAAAAAAAAAAAAAAAAAATCAAACAAGCTCCGGATGTTAATCTACACAGATTTCTCTACTGAAAACTTTTGGGTTTATTTGGGTGAGTAAAGCGCCCAGTAACCTTAGATTTCCAAATTTGCACTAAGGCTAAGTGCAGCAGCATTTTAGCATTAGCATTTGAAATACAAATATGGCCATTTAGAGCATTGATTTGCAGAAAATGAGAAATGACTTAATAATATAACAATATAACAAATAATAATGCAAAGAAAACAAGTTAATATTCATAAAGTTTTAAGAGTTCCGAAATCAATATTTGGTGGAATAACCCTGGTTTTTAATCACAGTTTTCATGCATCTTGGCATCATGTTCTCCTCCACCAGTCTTACACACTGCTTTTGGATAACTTTATGCTGCTTTACTCTTGGTGCAAAAATTCAAGCAGTTCAGTTTGGTTTGATGGCTTGTGATCATCCATCTTCCTCTTGATTATATTCCAGAGGTTTTATAATTTGGTAAAATCAAAGAAACTCATCGTTTTTAAGAGGTATCTTATTATTTTCAGAGCTGTATGTTTATATTTGTATTGCTCTTGGATGTACTTCGTATTGCAATTTTTTTTTTTTTTATAATTTTATTTCTAATTTTTCCCATTTTCTCCCCAATTTACACGGCCAATTACCCAACCCACTCATTAGGACTCCCCCTATCACTAGTGATGCCCCAACACACCAGGAGGGTGAAGACTAACACATGCTTCCTCTGATAAATGTGAAGCCAGCCACCGCTTCTTTTCGAGCTGCTGCTGATGCAGCATTACCGAGCAGCCAGCACGCTTGGAGGAAAGCGCAGCGGCTCGGCTCCGGTACATCAACCTTAACCAAACCACACACACACACACACAATAGCAGTTTATTTACCATGGCTGCTGGTGGGCGTGTCTCCCTGTAGCTACGTTGCGCGAGTGTGTTTGGGGACAGGGGTCTCTGGATACCCCCTCCTCATGCGCTCGCCCCCCCGCTGCACCTCACACCACCAAATCCTGAGAGAGAGAGAGACAGAGAGAGAGAGACAGACAGAGAGAGAGAGAGAGAATAATGAGAACACTGTGTTATTTTCCGTTTACTCAGCAGAGCTTGTTTGTTTTTCTCCATTATGTCTGAAGCTCTGATGCTGTTTCTGCACAGCAGGACTTAACCTGAAAAACTAAATCCGCCTGCATAAAGAGGCACCACCACCCCGCAACCCCGCCCGCTCCACCCATCCCTCTCTCTCTCTGACCCGACACAGCCTCATTTCACCTCTGCTTTTCTGGATTAGAGAGAGAGAATGTATTATACACACTCACACACATCACACATATTGGTTTTTAATACCCTGTCAGAATGTGGGGTCATGCATGTGCTTAAATATTACATATCTCTCTGCAAAAAAAAGAACATAAATCATTTATAAAACAGAGTAAAAAGAAAATATACCATGTAGAAAAGCAATAGCATACTTATTAAACTTCTGCTGATTATTTCATTTTAATTATTACTCCACTTTCTCCACATTTTTCCTAGAACAATTATAACCAGCCCACTCCAAGCAGCTGGGCTGCTCCATTACTTGAGATCTGTGCGATCAGTGTGTGTTTGAGTGGAGGTGGATGTGCTGTGCTGTCCACTGAGGGAGGTAATGCCTTCTATGATGTATTCCTGATACGCATTTGACACTGTGCAATGTGAAATCTGGTATCTGGTATGCCGGAAGGGAAAAATTAAAACCAGTAGAGAAACTGCTAGAGGAACTGCAGAGCGCTGTGTAGAACAGCACCACCAAAGAAGCAGATACAGCTCGCCAACTAACACTAGCCAGTTAGCATAACAAGCTAATTCACTAGAGTGATGGTAGCTCAGGTCTGTAGAGTTAAACACTCGTCTTACTCAGTCTTGCCTGGAGAAAATTGAGAACATCACTTTATCTGAGGAGCTCCTGCTGCTGATCCTCACTGTGTGAGTGTTTATTCAATTAAAATAGAAAAACAACAGAACCAACAGAACAAACAAACTCAGCCCAGAATCAGTCCTGAGTACAGAATCATTTATTTTGCACAAATGTGATAAAACTCCCTAAAACTCTGAATAAAAGGTGCAAAAAAGCTTCAAGAGCAGTAACTATAGCCCTGTTTAAATATATTAATACTGTAGCTTAAAGGATAATATTAATGCATGCTAAACTGAATTTAGTTATTAACTGAAGAAAGAAGGGAATTGTGGCTGAATTTAATACTGTAATGCCTCTAATGGCTTCAATAATAACATATTATACTTTGATATTAAACTTGCATCTGACTTGTGCAGAAGAGCTTTTGAGAAATATCTCTTTTAAAAACATAAACTTTGAGTATTTTAGGTTTGTTTATAGTGTTTATGGAACTATTTAAAATACTTAGTTTAGTGAAGGAAGTCGCGTTAAAATTGTTGGCGTATCTAATTCTAAGGTCTATTGTTTATATTCTTCAGCTGTTTTTCTGATAATAAAGTGTGATATATTTATATATTGTGTATATATTTTGTGGGACAAAGTAAACCCAATACTAATCAAAGCTAATCTATGTATATGTTATATGTATATATGTCATGCAAAATAATAATAATAATATATAAATAAATAATAATACAAATACTGTGATATACATTTTTGGTCATACCGCCCAGCACTACCTCAACTACATCATCAGAAACTGAACGTCCCATCTAACTGGCACCCATTCTCAGACCTCATTCCATCTCCCATTATTAATGCCACCTTGTTACACCTTGAGCACAACTATTGTTTAATCACATTCACAAGATAACACCTCACTACATCTACAGATGTGTATTGTGTATATGTCAATTACTATACTAGTGCCATATAACAGCAAACCCAAACTGCATTTCCCATGTTCATGTGACACAACTAGACTGGAGGCGGAGTGAGGCAAAGGTCAACTTTCAGCCAGTCAGGTGCAGAAAAAAACACTTTTTACATTATATTACATTTGGCAGACGCTTTTGTCTAAAGCGACTTACAATAGTGAAGTACAAAAATAATAGAAGTTAAAGGTAAAAACATCTTTAGACAGGGTCTAAAGGAGGTCAAAGGGAGATAATGGGATAGAGGAGTGAAGGAGGGGAAGAAGGAAATGAGGTTAGAAGTAGTTAGTTAGTTAGTTAGAGGTGTTAGGAGAGTAAGTGCTCTTTGAAGAGCTCTGTCTTCAGGAGTTTATTAAAGATAGTGAGAGATTCTCCTGATCTGGTAGTAGAAGGTAGTTTGTTCCACCATTGGGGAACTCTGTATGAGAACAGTCTGGATTGCTTTGTGTGAATGTTTGCTTGGTAAAGTGAGGCGACATTCATTGGAGGAGCGCAGCGGCCGGGAGGTAGCGTAAGCCTTCAGGAGTGATCAGTGCAGGTAGGAAGGAGCTGTTCTGTCATCACCTTGTAGGCGATTGTAAGAGCTTTGAATTTGATGCGAGCATCAACTGGTAGCCAATGGAGCTCAATGAGCAATTAAGAATTTATCGTGTTTTACGTCAATATCAGGATATGCAACTGCGTTATTGCACATCACATTTTTTGTCCACATTGTAACCCGTATTATGAAGCAGGGGGGAGCGTTCTGTTCATATTTGATATTCCGGGAGGAGAGCTGCTTCACTGATATGAGATATGAGGCCATTGTTTAAAACACACAGAGCTCAATTAACCAGCGCTCAGTTAATCCAGCTGCTGCCCACTTCAGCTGAACCTGCCCATCAGTAATGCTCTACACACACACACACACACACACACACACACACACACACACACTTACTCTCTCTCACACACACACACTCTCCAGCAGCTCAGTACTTAGTGAAATCGTTTACAGTGATCGCAATAATCATAATTTGTGGATCAAATAGTCTGAGACTGACTCCACTAATCCCGCTTCATCTGGTCTAATCCCATTTACACACTGACGTCATTTCAGCAGAAATATAGTTTTGTTTCCACGCAGGAGCTCACGTCCACCTAAACCCAAACTGTGCTCCAGAATAAGCTGTGCTCCAGAATTAACTGAGCTCCAGATTAAGCTGTGCTATAGAATAAGATGTGCTATAGAATAAAATGTGCTTCAGAATAAACGTTGCTCAAGAATAAGCTGTGCTCCAGAATAAGCTGTGCTCCAGAATGAGCTATGCTACATAATAAGCTGTGCTCCAGAATAAAATGTGCTCCAGAATGAGCTGTGCTACAGAATAAGCTGTGCTCCAGAATAAGCTGTGCTCCAGAATGAGCTATGCTACATAATAAACTGTGCTCCAGAATAAAATGTGCTCCAGAATGAGCTGTGCTACAGAATAAGCTGTGCTCCAGAATAAAATGTGCTTCAGAATAAACGTTGCTCAAGAATAAGCTGTGCTACAGAACAAGCTGTGCTCCAGCATAAACTGTGCTCCAGAACAAGCTGTGCTCCAGTATTAACTGTGCTCCAGAATAAGATGTGCTATAGAATTAGATGTGCTCCAGAATAAGCTGTGCTACAGAACAAGCTGTGCTCCAGCATAAACTGTGCTCCAGAATAAGCTGTGCTCCAGTATTAACTGTGCTCCAGAATAAGATGTGCTATAGAATAACATGTGCTCCAGAATAACATGTGCTCCAGAATAAGCTGTGCTCCAGAATAAGCTGTGCTCCAAAATAAACTGTGCTCCAAAATAACCTGTGCTACAGAATAAGCTGTGCTCCAGAATAAACTGTGCTCCAGAATAAACTGTGCTCCAGAATGAGCTGTGCTACAGAATGAGCTGTGCTACAGAATGAGCTGTGCGACAGAATGAGCTGTGCTCCAGAATAAGCTGTGCTCCAGAATAAGCTGTGCGACAGAATAAGATGTGCGACAGAATAAGCTGTGCTCCAGAATAAGCTGTGCGACAGAATAAGCTGTGCGACAGAATAAGCTGTGCTCATGAAAGTGATGCTAAATCCATCTGTGGGTTCGACCTGGCTCTTCTCCAGAGGTGTAGAAACGCATCAGGGCTTCAGTCTAAAGGTTGCTGTTTCAAAGTCAAAGTCAAAGTGGTTTTTATTGTCATTTCAGCTATATACAGAGTACACAGTGAAACGAAACAACGTTCCTCCAAGGACCATGGTGCACATTGCATTGATTTCAGAACATTTGAATAATATTTTGGCCAAAAAGAGAATCTTGGGTTGTTTTCAAAAATGTAAAAACAGTAGAATATAAGAACAGTCTCAAAAACAAAGGTGCTTCAAAATACTTCTCTGAGCTCTACCACTAAAAAATCTCTCTGGCTAAGAGGACCAAAACTGTGATTAGGACAAAGAAATGGAGAACCTTAAAACTAGTTAAAGAACCTGTACATCACTTATAGTAAAGCTGGATTATTATGGAAATACCCTTGTAGCCACAAGTGAGGCACCTATCTAAGCATGTATAGAACCAAAATGAAGCGTCTACACCTATAGACCCACATATAAAGCATGTATAAAGCCAAAAATGAAGCACTTACTGACAAAAGTAAAGCACCTATGTGATTACCTATAGACCCACATGTAAAGCATGTAAAGAAGCTCCTAATAACCCCAAACGTACAGCACCTACAGAATCAAATGTGAAGCACATATGGAAGCACTTATGGACCTATGGAATTTTCTAAGAAACCCAGGTTAAGCACCTGTGGTTGTACCTATGGAATCACATGTGGACCCAAATATAAAGCAAATATAGAATCACCTAATGATGCAAAAGTGAAGCACCTATGGAAGTAACCCAAAATTAAGGACATACGCCATCAAAAATAAATCACTTGTGATAGCACCAAAAATAAAGCATCTATGGAATCAAAAGTAAAGCACCTATAGAAGCACCAAAGATTAAGCATCTATGGAAGTAACAGACCCAAAATAGAGGACCTATGAAATCAAAAGTGAAGCACATATGATGGCAGCAAAAATAAAGCATATATGGAGTCAAAAGTTATGCACCTATGGAAGTAATGGACCCAAAATTGAGGACATATGTCTTCAAAAGTGAAATGAGAAGCACCTGTGCAAAATGTATGTATGTATATATATATATATATGTATGGAATCAAGTTCCTGAAATGAGTTAACTAAAATCAGTGTCGGAAAGGACTCGAGAGTTAAAATCCTGAATCACTCATAAACAGAGCGTCCTGAGATAAAGCCTGCTTTCCTGTGACAGATGCCGGCATTAGCGCACAGCCTTTTCTGCAGCGACTGAAAGAAAACGTGAATCAGGGCCATCTGGGGTTTTGTGGATTTTTCCTTGGTTGGTGAGACGCTGCCAAACCTGACTGACCAATCACATCTGCTCAGAGTCTGCTGCCTCAAACACACCCGCTATTCAGATCACGCATTTATCATTAATATGCCTCAATATGTGAAATATGGTCTTCACACATCCTGTGCGCGCACACACACATCACTCATCAAAGGGATTATGTGTCCTATTTAAAATCCAGTTTAAATGTCAGTGCTCAATACCAAGCAAGGAAATAACCAGTTTTATTGCAAAAAAATATTTAGTATGCAGATTTACAGTTGTTTATTTTTACAAAGTCTACAAAACAAAAACCTGCTCATTTGCTGTTCAGAGGTGAGTATATCGCACTGTAGTCTGCATGTTTAACGTGTTAAAACAAGCTACATGGGACGAACCGCTCGCTACAATCTACAAAATCTACAAAAAATCTGCTAGCACTGTGGGAGCAGCATTAGCTTTAGTTCCTAACTGCGTGAAGTGCTCTCTTTTTTCCATTCAGAGTAGAGTATATTTAGTCTGTGTGTGTTTACCATGTTAAAACAAGCTACATGGGACTAACCGCTAGCTAATATCTACAAAATCTACAAAAAAATCAGCTAGCACCGCTGGAGCAGCATTATTACTGTATTACCCGCAAACCATGTTAAGCTCTAGCTCTTTCACCGTTCAGAAGAGAGTATATCGGACTGTAGTCTGTGTGTTTACCATGTTAAAAAACAAGCTACATGGAGCAAACCGCTAGCTAAAATCTACAAAATCTACAAAAAATCTGCTAGCACTGCTGGAGCAGCATTATTACTGTATTAGCCGCTAACAACGTAAAGCGCTAGCTCTTTCACCATTCAGAAGAGAGTATATCGAACTGTAGTCTGCATGTTTACCATGTTAAAACAAGCTACATGGAATTAACCATTAGCTAAAATCTACAAAAAAAAACTGCTAGCACTTCTGAAGCAGCATTATTACTGTACTAGCCGCTAACCGCGTTAAGCACTAGCTCTTTCACCGTTCAGAAGAGAGTATATCGGACTGTAGTCTGCACATTTACTCTGTTAAAACAAGTTACATGGGACGAACCGCTAGCTAGCTGGGACGAGCCCTGGCTTGCCAGAACACTCAGGATTCCTTAGGTTAGCTCTGTCAGGCAGCATTTAAAAGGGCTAGCGCTTGCCGCTAATGCTGCTGCACCCAGCCTTATTGGACTTCTGGAAATCTAAGCTTACTATAAATTAACGGAAGCTCTTTAACCACCCAAATAAACAGTTATCAGGAGAGAAATCTGTGTAGATTAACATCCAGCACTCTTGACTTTTAAATATATATTTTTTTAAGAATTACAATTTTGTTTATTTAGCTTAGCTTTACTTAACTTAGTTACATCCAAGAAGGGAAACATGGCCCCTGTTCCTTACTAGTGTTGCATCATGCACCTTATAATCAATCTGGTGTGCCTTATAGTCTGTAAAATACAGTATATACTGCTTGTGTTGAAGTGTCGTGAGAGTAAATAATATCAAGTCAACTGAAATACAGTGTTTCTTACAGGAGGGGAGGCAGCAGAGGAGAGAAATGAAAGGTTGTCACAGCACTCAGCGGTTTCGAAACAACACACACACACACAAACACACACACCTCAACTCCATCAGCTCATCAGCTGTTTAAAAACAAAGATGTTTTAGAGCCGAACACGTCACGTATCCTTAACATCTACACGTCTCACCCTGCGTTCACACTGGCAAGTGACAGAGCGGCAACCCACCAGTCACTTTCTATAAGCAGAATTTGTAGCCGTGATTTACAGTTTTCAGCTTTAAAGCGAGTTGACTGTGAGTCTAACCAAAGAGCCAAAAGTAAAGTTCCTACATAAGAAAGTACAGAGACTAATTAAAGCACCTACATAACACAATATAGAGTCAAAGGTAATGCACCTACATGAAGTATACAGCCAAAATTTAAGCACCTACACACAAAAGTATAGAGCCAAAAGTGAAGCACCGATGGGAATACTTACAGAGGCAAACATGAAGCACCTGCATAAGAAAGTAAAGAGGCAAAAGTAAAGTACCTACATAAGAAAGTATAGAGCCAAAAGTGAAGCTCCTACACAAAGTATAGAGCCAAAAGTGAAGCACCCAAGGCAATACATACTGAGCCAAATGAAAAATACCTACATAAAGTATGGAGCCAAACGTGAGCCCCTACAGTATATAAGAAAATACAGATGCAAAAATGAAGCACCTACATCAAGTTTAGAGCCAAAATTGAAGCACCTACATAAAGTTTAGAGCCAAAAGTGAAGCACCCACATAAGAAAATGTAGAGCCACAAGTGAAGCTCCTATGGGAGATCTTATAGAGCTGAACGTGAAGCAACTACATAAGACAGTATAGAGGTGAAAGTGAAGCACCTATATAAGAAAGTACAGATCCAAACATAAAGCACCTACATAAGAAAGTATATAGCCAAAAGTAAAGCATCTACTTAAGGAAGTATAGAGACTAAAGTGAAGCACCTACATAAGAAAGTATGGAGGCAAATATGAAACACCCACATAAGTAAATATAGAGGCAACGGTGAAGCACCTACATAAGTAAAGAGCCAAAAGTGAAGCACCCACATAAGAAAATGTAGAGCCACAAGTGAAGCTCCTATGGGAGATCTTATAGAGCAGAACGTGAAGCAACTACACAAGACAGTATAAAGGTAAAAGTGAAGCACCTATATAAGAAAGTATAGAGCCAAACATAAATCACCTACATAAGTAAAGAGCCAAAAGTGAAGCACCTACATAAGAAAGCATAGAGACAAAAGTAAAGCACATTTAGGAATACTTAAAAAGCCAAAAGTGAAGCACCTATGGGAGTACTTATATAGCCAAAAGTGAAGCGCCTACATAAGAAAGTATGAAGGCAAATATGAAGCCCCTAAAGGAGTACTTAAGGAGCCAAAATGTTGTCAAAACCGAAGCGTCTACATAAAAAAGTAGGGCCAAAAATGAAGCACCTGCATAAAGTATGGAGGCAAATATGAAGCACTTGCATGAAGTACAGAGCCAAAAGTGAAGCGCCTACAGAAGCACCGTATAGAAAAAAAGGCCTGGTTTCCTCTTTGCTGTGCAGCTGGTTGGACGTGTGCCTGCAGTGGACTGAACAGGGGGCATGTAAATGACCGACAGCAGATGGTGAGCTATCATCCCACCGAGCTCCAGGGGACCATCTTTAGATCACCCTCACACACACATTAATATGCACGCACACACACACACACACACACACACACACGGTCATGTATCTATGAACACTGAATATTAATTACAGGACTCACTCGAGTGGAGCAGTGCATCTCAAATGACCCGTAATTGACCACTAAATAGGAGCTCAACACTTTCATGTCCAAATATTTGCGGACACCTCTTCTAATAAACGCATTCAGTCACTTGAATCCTGTTCACACTCGTCATTATCACAGGTCCTGGATGATCTGGTTTAAAGCGATTTACCTACCTGGTGTTTTAAATGCATATTCTAAAAGTCCTTGTGATTGGATTTCTGATCACATTATTTCCAATAATTTCCATTATTATTATTATTATTATTATTATTATTATTATTATTATTATTATTATTATACATTAGATTGTAATTGTGGTCTGCTCAGCTAACCCCTGCGGACGGTGGACGGTGTAGTTTAGAGATTATTCCGTATGATCTGATCACAAATTATTGCCAGAACTCATAGCTGTTCCAATGATGCATTTCTTGCCTCACTACCGATAGAAGTCCTCATACCAGATCAAAATGAGGCAACAACTTTTCTTAGCTCTGTTTATCTATTAGTTTGTTGTTGACGCTTTGATGGAACTAAATCTAAAAAACTAAACCCCTCTTTAGAGTACACCACTCAGTCCATTAAAGAGGAGCAACAGTTATGCCTAAGAGCATTCCAGAGTCCTCAGCCCAAATCAAGATAAGGCAGCTAGTTTCATTAAGCCCAATTTATATTTTGCCGTCAAACTTACGCCAAACTTCACGCCGTAACTCGGGGTGCATCTCCCTAGAAATGTAACTACACTGTGGCATTGTGAATAGCCACAGCTGTGATTGGTCCACCGGGCCTTGCGTTCCCGTCTTTGTGGTTTAAACTGCAGAGTGACGCAGAGCTGCTGATACGCGCACGCAGAAGTATAAACATGCCTTGCTGTGTTTATCCAGCACACTCTTGATGGATACATGTAGACTATGGCGTACATTTGACGCAGAAGCATGAATTTAAATTCGCACCAGCCGTGAGTATTTAACAGAGCCTTTATTATTAGCTTGTTAATGTAAGTAGCGTGCTCAGCTAACCCCTCAGGATGATGCACGGTGTACTCTGTGATCATAACTGATATCCCAGAAGTGGCAGTGAAATGGTTAATGTGGATGGTGCTTTGCTTTTGGGGATGCATTGAGATGCTTTGGCATTCACGTTACAATAGTAATAATGCAGCCATATGCATCTCTGGCCACCTCTGAATGTGATTTGAGTAACTAAAATATTATGAAGCATTCTCAAAACATAACGTATCCCCACCTATTTATCAGATCACCCAGAACACAATGCTCTGTATGAACAGGTCTAGGTTGCACCCATCGCTGACACAGATGTGCAAATGCACATGACTACATAACTGTAGAAAGGAGCTACCAATAGAACAGAACTCTTTGAGGCAGAAAAACTAAAATAAAACTATGAACGTATTGGGACCTTGCCTAATATCAGGGCTATACAGCTGGGTATAAAGCGCTCCAGTATTGAGCTGTGGATCAGTGGAAGGAACTGGGTTCTCTGGAATGATGGAGCTCCATCCAGTACGTCTTAAATAAGCATTGTTTATAAAAAGCTAAATATGGTTTGGCTCAATGTTTTCTCCAGTAAGCAGCTACAGCACAGCAGTCATTAGCCTGGGCGGTGCGGGGGTGGGCTGCGTTTAACCTGACACACACACACACACACACTTAAACAGGTATTTTGAAACAGCCTACAGACTGTGTGTTCAAAGATAGAAAGTGAGAGAAAGAAACAGACCGGGGGGAAAACTCCTTCTGGCTCTCCATAAAAGAACAAAATGAGAAAAACTGAAGAGAGAAAATCGCCCCCTCAGATCTGCTTTAAACCACCGTGTTCAATCAGAGCAGCTTCAGTTTATTCTATATCTTCTTCTAGATGTTCTTGTTTGTTTAGTCCTTGCTGATATTCTAATCGAATACCCTGTCAATAGTCCATCAATTAGCCCAGTACAGCGATTGATGGACTCTCAAGAGGGCTATCCAGTTAGTGTTCATACACTTAGACCAGTACATTGAGTATTAAAATACTAACCAGATAGCCCTCTTAAGAGTGCATCAATTAGCCCAGTACACTGAGTATCAAAAGTGCATCCCTTAGTCCTGTACAGTAAGTATCATAACATTAACCAGATAACCCTCTTGAGAGTCCATCACTTAGCACAGTACAGTAAGTAAGCACAGTACAGTAAGAAAACTAACCGGATGAATCTCTTCAGAGTCCATCATTCTGCCCAGTACAGTGAGTATCTGAGAACTAACTAGATAATCCTCTCAAAAGTCTATCACTTAGCCCAGTACAATGACTATCAGAACACTAACTGGATTCCCCTATCAAAAGTGCATCTTCTAGCTTAATACAGTGAGTATCATAATATAAACCAGATAACCCTCTCGACAGTTCATCACTTAGCCCAGTACAGTATGTGTCAGAGACTTAATCAGATCTACCTATCGAGAGTGCACCACTCAGCACAGTAAAGTGAGTATTACAACACTAGCCAATTATCTCTCTTGAGAGTTCTTCACTTAGCCCAGTACTGTATCAAAACACTAACTGGATACCCCTGTCAAACGTGCATCTTCTAGCTTATTACAGTGAGTATCACAATATTAACCAGATAACCCTCTTGAGAGTTCACCACTCAGTCCAGTACATTGAGTATCAAAACACTAACCAGACAGCCCTCTCTGAGTGCATCACTTAGCCCAGTATAGTAAGTGTACGAAAAATAACCAGATACCCCTATTAAGAGTGCATCTCCTAGCCTAGTGCAATGAGTATCAGAACACTAACTGGATCGCCCTCTCGAGAGTGCATCTCCTAGCTTAGTACAGTAAGTATCAAAACACTAAGCAGATTCCCTCTCGAGAGTCCACCACTTAGCCCAGTACATTGAGAATCAAAAACACTAACTGAACATCCCTATCAAGAGTGCATCTTCTAGCCTAGTACAGTAAATGTATGAACACTAACCGGATTTCCCCATAAAGAGTGCACCACTTGGCCCAGTACAGTGAGTATCAAAACACTAACTAGATACCCCTATCAAAATGCATTACTCAGCCCAGTACATTAAATACCAGAACACTAACTGGATCCCCCTAATAAGATTTCATCACATTCTGTAGCCCAGTACAGTGAGTATCAGAGCACTAACCAGATTTCTCTTTCGAGAGTGCATCACTTAGCCCAGTACAGCAAGTATCAAAACACTAACTGGATACCTCTATTGAGAGTGCATCACTCAGCCCAGTACATTGAAAACCAGAACACTAACTGGATCACCCTCTCAAGAGTGCATCACTTAGCCAAATACAGTGGGTATCAAAACACAGGGTGATACAGTGTTAACCAATACGCTACACCAACAGCACACGTAACCGAACTCATTGAGATTCTGTTTGTGATTGGAACTGTGTTGCGCTGCTTGAGATTATGTTTTAATATGAATATTTGATCGGTTTCGGCTCTCAGACTGAGTCTCTCGGTTCTCGCCGCCTGCAGGGACGAGCCTGGCTGCCTCCTCATTATGCACAGGTTGCCAGATCAGCGCCACACTTCTCTGCGCTCTGTTTATTGGAAGCCCTCCCTTAATGAATCTTACTCACGGCAACCCAGCAGCTGCTCCCACCAAGACCGAGCCCAGAGTCTGAGGAGTAAACAGTCCTGCTATTCCTGCAGCTTTAAAAACACACAAAAACACACAAAAACAGCCTAAATTCTGCTCTATTTCAGTCACTTCACTTCTACCAAACACTCTCACAGATCAGTGGCTTCATTCATGTGAGGTGTATTTTTAACCCAAGTTTCTTACTCTGTCTGAGAGCTGGGAATATATTCAGACCTCCACCTGTATCTCAGTGTTTACCTCCGGCTATTTTAACACACTGCGTAGAAGAAGAAGCAGTTATTATATACAGCATTACCTGTATTTAACAATCTAAAATTAAAAGTGCATCAATTAGCCCAGTACAGTGAGTATCAAAACACTAACCAGATAACCCTCTCAAGAGTCCATCACAAGCCAAGTACAGTAAGTATCAGAATGCAATGAGTATCTGAACACTAACCAGATGGCCCTCTCGAGTGCATCATTCAGCCTAGTACAGTAAACAGTCAACAACTCAACAAACCCACACACAGTGTGTTTTTAATAATACCCTGTGCTTATTTTACACCATGAAAATATAAATGCTTTCCAGTATTCTCTCATTTTCCCTTGTTATTAATGATGCATTACTGCTCAGACTGCAGCGAGTAAACGCTCTGTAAGTGTTTCTGCATCAGAGCGTTAATATAAAACAGTGCATTATTACAAAACTGCAGACCTACGGACTGCAGGTTCCTAAAGAGCTAAATACCAAACAAACACACAATAAAGTGCTCTTCAATCACCTCCCACCACTCACTTCAACACGAGAGTGGAACAGATTTACAAAGAGATGGAGAGAGAGAGAGAGAGATAGAGAGAGACAGAGCAACAGGAGAAAATAAGAGAAAGTAAAAATTAAAATGGAATAAAGTATAGTTTAAATAAAACCTGGAATGTGTTTGATAGTGTTTTAAATGTTTTAAATACCAAAGTATACTGGTGCACCTCAAAAAAATTAAATATCATTGAAAAGTGACTTCATTTCAGTAATTCAGTTCAAACTGTGATGTATTAAACACAGAGTGATCTACAGCCAATGAAAACCCAAAAATCAGTCTCTCAGAAAATTAAAATATTATATTATATAAGATAAATTGGTACTTTAGGTACTCAGTGTGGGCAGTGTGACAAGTCCTGCTGGAAAATGAAATCCAGCATCTTCATAAAAGTTGTTTTCAGCAGAGGGAAGCTGTAAGATATGAAGTGCTGTAAGATTTTGTGGGAAAACAAAACTGCACTGACTTCAGAATTGATAATAAACCACAGTGGATCAACAGCAGCAGATGACATGTCTCTCCAAACCATCACTGATCATCAGTACATTTTACATTCCATTTAAAGGAAATAAAGGGAGCAGAGTCTGGAGGAAGAGTAGAGAGACACACAGTCCAAACAGCTTGAGGTCTAGTGTGAAGTTTCCACCAATCAAATAACTTTTATGGAGATGCCAGATTTCATTTTCCTGCAGGACTTGACACGCTGCCCACACTGTGAACCAAAAAGTACCAATTGGTCTTATAATATAATATTCAAATTTTCTGAGAGACATTGATTTTTGGGCTTTTATTGACTGTAATCCATAACCATCAACAATAAAAGAAATAAAGGCTTAAAATAGATCACTCTGTGTTTAATACATCTATATAATATATGATTCTCACAGTTTGATTCACTGAATTACTGAAACAAAGCAACTTTCCAATGATTCTCATTTTTTGAACACGTAAAATTCTACAAAACATTCTATCCTGCCGTAAAGATGACAAGAGCAACAGAGCTTAATCGCACGACACACAAACACACAAACACTTAACATTATCAGGCTGAAGTCATTCAAATCAGAATTCTTTTTTCCCTTAATGTGACACAAATCTGTTTGTTTGTTTATTAGTTTTTTTTTTCACGGCTGTGTGGATGCATCGGTTGGTAATGACCCTGAGTTGCTATTTGTTTTCATTTGTTGGCAGCATTAGCTCTGCATTAATGAACCTAAATCTGTAATTGCTTTTTTCTAATGAGGTTAAAGTTGGTCCCGCATTCCACAATCATATAAACTAGGCTGTAAAACAGGCCTGTGAGTTTACTACTGTTACTGTCCACTACACCTACATTTATCCACTTTCAATGTAAACCAAGCAATCTTAATCTTAGCTACAGTAATCAGCAGTCCCATATCCATAAGCCACGCCCATGTGCTTTTTGTTTTATCTTTATTTAACTACGATAAGCAATCAAATAACACTGAGTACACAAACTTGTGATAATTCACTTTACTTTAAGTAGCAGTGCTGTGGTTTTATAAGGTGATTATGTCTTACAGCTAATAAAAACCCAAAAAACAGTATTAGAATAATATATAAGACCAATTGGTACTTTTGGGACACAGTGTGAGCAGTGTGCCAAGTCCTGCTAAAAAATAAAATCTGCATCTCCATACAATTGTCAGCAGAGGGAAGCATGAAGGCAAGAGAAGTTTATTTTGTTGGCACCTTTTATACACCATGGTCATTCAAAGTGCTTTACTAGAAACTAGAAAATACAAAGAGAGAATAATAAAAAAAAACATATAAAAGAATAGCAATAGAAAAGGAAATAAAAAATTAAATAAGGACAAAGCATGAATGATTTAAGCATGATTGAAACAAAGAGAAGTCAAATTAAAAACATGTAAAAGAATAACAATAAAACTGGAAACAAAAATAAAATAAAAAACAGAAATAAAACATGATTTGAACTTGATTAATATATATATATATATATATATATATATATATATATATAAAACAGAAGGTGCAAAAAGGTGCATGAAGAGATGCAGATTTGGCACACTGCCAAAAGTATCGAATTGGACTTATATAATATTCTAATTTTATGAGAAACACTGATTTTTGGGTTTTCATTGGCTGTAAACCATAACCATCAACAATAAAAGAAATAAACACTGAAAATAGATCACTCTGTGTTTAATACATCCATATAATGTGAGTTTTATTTTGATTCACTGAATTACTGGAATAAAGAAACTTTTCAATGATATTCCATATATATATATATATATATATATATATATATTTTTTTTTTTTTTTTTTATTTTTATTTTAGATGGAATTACTGTAGGTTAATCTCGCCCAGCTCTAGTTTGTATTAATGGCTAAAGCACTGAGGAAAGTTTGGCTGAAGGGCATCATGAGATGCATCCTGATGATACAGCAGTGGCTGGGTGGGGGGGGGGGAACGCTGAATGGGCTTCTGGGGGAAACAGACAGTATGGAAAAGTGTATAAAACGCGTTTCCAATAATTAAGATGGAGAGAGGAGCTTCCAGCAGATTAGAGGTCAGCCCCTCAGAGGTGGCACAGGGGAGAGAGAGGGATAACAAGGAAGATTAATGGATGCAGGTAGGAGGGGAAAGTGGAGCAGAGGTGTGTGTGTGTGTGTGTGTGTGTGTATTTATTTGAGCTGGGAGTAATTGTCTAAACTTATCAAGAGACAGTTATTTCCATCGGAATTGGTCAGGCAGGTCAGGCAGGACTCCAAATCCTGGATTATGCTGCATTGGCATCAGCAGATGGAGTCAGAGAGAGAGTACAGTGTCCCATTCTATTTCTCTCTGGGAGGTTACAGAAAGTGGCACTCTTATATCACGTTATCCACACCACCCAGTGTGATGTTGGTCAGCACAGGCATCTGTTAGCTGATTTATCAGAGCTGGGGTTTCAGCACTAACATGTGATGCATCAGGAGCAGTTAAAAAGTGGTCTAACTTCATAAAATCATTACCCTTTAGTTTGTAAAGTAAAGTCAGTAAGTCTTTTACTATACTTCACTAAACTACAGAGTGAAACCAAAACTAAGAATAACTTTCAGCAGTGAAAACACACACACTCAAATGGTACACACACCAAGCAGGGGAAAAAGGAATCATTAATCTGTGAAAATGATGTTTGTGTGTCCAGAGCCATCTGGAACACACACACACACAGACACAGGGACAAAGACACAGGGACAAACTGAAGAGACACAGAGACAAAGAGGAACACAGTGACAAAAAGTGACAAAGAGAGACAAAGAGACACACAGAGACAAAGAGAGAGAAAGTGACAAAGAAAGACAAATAGAGACAAAGAGAGACACAGAGACAAAGAGAGACACAGAGACAAAGAGAGACAAAGAGAGACAAAGAGAGACAATGAGGGACAATGAGGGACAATGAGGGACACAGTGACAAAGAGAGACAAAGAGAGACACAGACAAACACACACACAGAGACACAGCGAGACAGACAGAGAGACAGACAGAGAGACACACAGAAAGACACACAGAAAGACACACAGAAAGACACACAGAGACAAACACACAGACACAGATAGAGACACAGAGAGACAGACACACAGACACAGATAGAGACAAAGAGAGACACAGACAAACACACACACAGAGACACAGCGAGACAGACAGAGAGACAGACAGAGAGACACACAGAAAGACACACAGAAAGACACACAGAGACAAACACACAGACACAGATAGAGACACAGAGAGACAGACACACAGACACAGATAGAGACAAAGAGAGACACAGACAAACACACACACAGAGACACAGCGAGACAGACAGAGAGACACACAGAAAGACACACAGAAAGACACACAGAAAGACACACAGAAAGACAGAGAGACAAACACACAGACACAGATAGAGACACAGAGAGACAGACACACAGAGACAGACAGACACACAGACAGGGAGAGAGAGCTCTCTCACCCTCACAAACACACCCCTCCCTACACCACCACTCTCACACATTCACACTCCAGCTCTTAGCATTCAGCCATGCACTCAGACCTTACTACAGTTTAACACACACACACACACACACACACACACACACACACATGCTCGGAGGGGGCAGTGCTGAAGGACCTGCTGAGTTCGATGCTACAGAAGCAGATGGTGCTGCAGGGTTTGGGCCGTGGCTGGCCAGGCCTTGTTGTGTATCTGTGTGTATTTGTGTACATATTTGTGTACATATTTGTGTACGTGTGTGTGTGTTTGTGTACATATTTGTGTACACGTGTGTGTGTGTGTGTGTGTGTGTGTGTGTTTGTGTTTGTGTACGTGTGTGTGTGTTAGGCTAATGTACAGACATTATGTAGTCCGGATCAAGAGGTTTTTATCACCATAAAGCAAACACTGTTTATTTAGCCTTTTCTGATTAAAAACTCTCTGAATTCACTTCTCTAAAAAGTAGAATAGTGTATTTTCTGAAAGTTTCACACTTTACATGAGTCCCATTACCTGGTAGGCTGTTTCTGCATGTTTACTGTGGTATTTTAGGTGGTATCTGTTGTGTTGTTAAGTGCTTGCTGAATGGCACGTAATAACAGCATGGTAATTTTACAATTATTATCAGCATGATTCTGAAAATGCTATTTTTATGGTAAAATAGCTACATAATATTAAATATAAACTAACCATGGGCTTATAAAAAATGATGAAACAATTTATTATAATCAGTTATTCCATACATGTTGTGTTAGGCTCTTTAGTTCTCCCAGGTGGTTGCTATGGCAGTGCTTGGTGATTGCATTGTTATCCCAGCTCCTTGCTAGTGTTTTGCTATCTGGTTGCTATGTTATTCTAGATGGTTGCTTGGTAATAATCAGTGGTTGAATTGGTATCCCACCATCCCTGCTAGGGTAATGCTTGGTGGTTACATTGGTATCCCAGCCGGTTGCTGGGGTGTTGCTCTCTGGTTGCTATGCTATCCATGGTGGTTGCTAGAGTGTTGCTAGCTGGTTGCTATAATGCTATAACAGCAGGTTGAAGTTATATGAGGTAAAGTTTGAGGGCTTTATGCTGTAAGTAAAAGCTGTCCAGGCTTTTGTTTGGTTTATCCTGTGTTTTAAATATATATATATATATATATTTTTTTTTTTAAGCTTTAATAAGTCATTAATTATAACCACAGATTAAAATCTGTCTGTAAAAGCTGTAAAGAGTGAATCAGGTTCGACCCTGAATTACTGCTTGTTGTTTTTGGGTTCTTTTATGTGTAAAATAGAAATAGAAAATAGAAATAGCAGTTCTGGGTTAATGAGCTGCAGCGCTGTGCTGCACTCTTTCATATAGATCCGGATCATTCGGATTAAAGTGTCTTTTATGTGAAGCCAATTAAAATATAGACAGTTGTGTGTGTGTGTGTGTGTTTGTGCTCATGGGTTCTGTTCTGCATTTGTTCATGTGGATGAAAGGGGTCCGGTGGGGGGTCTTTTTGTGTGTGGTGTGTGTGTAATGTGTGTGTAATGTGTGTGTGTAATGTGTGTATGTGTAATGTGTGTGTGTGATGTGTGTGTGTGTGTGTGTAATGTGTGTGTGTAATGTGTGTGTGTGTCTGTAGAGTTCAGTACACGTGGTTTTAAGACAGAGATAAATAGAGCTCTATTTATGTCACCTAGAAAAAGGAACAAAATGAAACCCTCCTTAAAGATCCTTCAGCATCCCTCATTTAAAAATGCTGAATCCATTTAAATCTGTATTATATTTAAAATATTAATTTAGTGGCATATATCTAATTGCCATCTAAATATACAGTGAAATAAAGAAGTTGAAGCACATTCTCACCTCTTTGGTTATTAACATCACACATCGTGAGAAACCCTCCAGCTATAAACACAGTCAAGCAGGTTAGCCACTATGCTAAGTGCAGACCTCGGCAGGGTTATAGCTGCAATGCTAACAGATACAGAAGGTGAGCTCTGCAAGGTTAGAGCAATTACTTAAGATTTTGTGGCTAATTAGCTACTTTACTGTCTCTCTCCATCTCAGTCTTTCTCCATTTCTCAGATTTTCTCTCACTCTGTCCTTCTCTCGCTCTCTGTCATTCTCTCGCTTCCAGTCTCTCACTCTCCATCTTTCTCTCCTTCTCTGTCT
This sequence comes from Astyanax mexicanus, assembly GCF_023375975.1. NCBI lineage: Eukaryota > Metazoa > Chordata > Actinopteri > Characiformes > Acestrorhamphidae > Astyanax > Astyanax mexicanus. The sequence continues at coordinate 15,973,046 of NC_064427.1, read as the reverse complement.
CTCCATCTCTTTCGCTTTCTGTCTCGCTCTCTGTCTCTTAGTTTCTCTATTTCTCTGTCTCTTTCCATCTCTCTGTCTCTCTCACTCTCCGGCTCTCCATCTTGCTGTCTCTCCATCTTTACGTGTTTCCATCTCTGTCTCTCTCTCACTCTGTATTTCTCTCGCTCTGTCTCTCATGCTCTCAGATTTTCTCTGTGTCTCTGCCTCTCTTGCACTCTCTCTCTCTCTCTCTCTCTCCATCTTAGTCTTTCTCTTGCTCTCTATCTCTCATGCTCTCCGTCTTTTTATTGCTCTCTTAAACTCTCTCTCCATTTTTTCAGTCTCTCACCCTTTCAATCTTTCTTATGCTCTCTGTCTCTCTTAAGCTCTCTGCATTTCTCTCGCTTTGCCCCTGTCTCCCTGTCTTTCAGTTCACTTCATCCTCCTGCTCCTCTTCTTTCTCACCTCTCTTTCAATTCTACCCACTCTGTATCCAGCTATCACTGAACCCTGTGTAAAACCTGTGAGCACAGTAAAGATGCTGAGAGGAAGCTGGGACCCGGTTCTGACCTGGACTCTGGGTTCTGGGGTTCTGGAGTTGAAGAAAACTTGATAAAACAGAGCAAAATTACAGCTATAAGATAAAAAAAAAAAACAGAAAGAGACCACACAAACAAGAACACACACACGCACACACATACAGCAATTAAAATGTGTAAATGCACTGTAGGGCCATGTAGACCATGGGCTTTGAGGCTCTGCCTAGCTCTTACTGAGCAGTGTGTGTGTGTGTGGGCAGGGGAACACAGAGAAAAAGAACAGGAAGTGAAGCTACCAACAGTAAATAAATAAGAAGTGAATGTCACGGCTGGTTCTGTCTGAACACTGAATTCACAATAAGGCCATAAGTGACCTCCCTGGGTTCTGTTTCTGTTCTGTGTGTGTGTGTGTGAGTGCATGTGTGTGTAGTGTGTGTGTGTGTGTGTGTGTATGTGTGTGTGTGTGTGTGTGTGTGTGTATGTGTGTGTGTGTGTGTGTGTGTGTGTGTGTGTGTGTGTATGTGTGTGTGTGTGTGTGTGTGTATGTGTGTGTGTGTGTGTGTGAGTGCATGTGTGTAGTGTGTGTGTGTGTGTGTAGTGTGTCTCTTTCTGAAAAGTGTCACAGGAGGCTGGCTCCATGGGGGCTTGGAGACGCATAGTGAAAGACAAACAGATTGCTTCTCGAATGGGTAGTGTGTGTGTGAGTGTGTGTGTGTGTGTCCACAAGGGGGACAAAGTCTCAGCAAAGTCTAAAATTCTTACCCGAATTCAGCAACTTGTGCTCTTCCAAACACATCATGGGAGCAGTGTGTGTGTGTGTGTGTGTGTGTTTGTGTTGTGTGTGTTTGTGTTGTGTGTGTGTGTGTTTGTGTTGTGTGTGTGTGTGTTTGTGTTGTGTGTGTGTGTTTGTGTTGTGTGTGTGTTTGTGTTGTGTGTGTGTGTGTGTGTGTTGTGTGTGTTTGTGTTGTGTGTGTGTGTGTGTGTGTCACCTGCCCTCAGCATCTTATTGCATATTCATCAGCCCTTATCTCACCATGTGATCCTCTGTACTGCATGTATGTGCTCCATCTTGGAGTGTGTGTGTGTGTGTGTGTGTGTGTGTGTGTGTGTGTGTGTGTGTGTGGGTGTGTGGGTGTGTGGGTGTGTGGGTGTGTGGGTGTGTGGGTGTGTGGGTGTGTGTGGGTGTGTGTGCTTAAAACATGATTATCTGCTTTTTGGGTTAAATTCTACGGTTTGTCACCAACACTGGATCTCCAATAACTTCATTTTATTTATTTTCATTCATTAGATTATTTCTAAATATTTATCTCCATTCCTTTCCTTTTCTTGTTTGTCTGTTATCATCCTTTTTCTCTCTCTTTCTCTTTTTGATCGTTCATCCCTCTGTATTTCTCTCACTCTTTCATTACGCTCTCGTTTGCTGCTTTTCTTGTAATATCTTGTTTTATATTTTTTCTCCCATTTTCATTTTTTATTCTTCTCATTCTTTCTTTTTCCCCCTTTTTCTCGCTTTCTCATTTAACCACACTCCTCTTTACTTCTCTATTATTCTATTGTCTTATCCTTTTTTTTTAGTTGTCCTCCCTTTTTCTCTCCTTTCCTGTATCGTTCTCTGTGCACATAAACACAAAGGGATCCCCTCACAGAAAGAGAGAGCAAAATAAAAGAGGGATAAACAGGGAGAGAGGGAATGAACAGGAGGAGAGGAAGGAGAGGACGGATGCGGGTGAGTGTATCCGGTGGGAATCGTAGTCATGGCTACATGTTTTCAGCAGCACCCTGAATCCCAGCGGCGGAGGAGTGAAGACGGGAGGAGGAAATCACAGCAGGAGGAAAAGAAGATGGAGATAGAGGGGTGAATAAAAAGCGAGAGAGAGAGAGAGAAAGAGAGAGCGAGAGAGAGACAGAACAGCTTAATTGTTATATAGCGATGAGAGCGATAAGAGATCTCTCAAGTACAAACAATAAGCAATATCAATATCAGAAATGAGAGGTGATGTCTGTATATCGTACGATCGATAAGTCGATTTAGTAAATATCCTGACAGACTAATTCAGTAACGCTATTTTCACAGTGTGAACAGGAAAATCCCATTATTTCACACAATGTAAAATCAATTCAGGATGTCCAGTTAGAGCAAGAGTCTCTATTCTACTCTAAACTGTGTAAATAATAGCATAGATGTGATGAAACAATTTGTATCACCATTTTAGAACTTTACAGGAAAGGGAAAAAACTACTTAGCTTTCAATAACTGCTAAAATGTAATTACTGCCATTTTGGAGCATTTCTACTGGTCCAGTCATTTGTCAGATTTACAAATAAATCACATCAAATCAAATTTGTTTTACTTTAAGCGTTATTTGTTTAACGTTTTTTTACAACTGATGTCACAAAGCAGCTTTACAGAAATATGATCACAGGAATAAAAAAGTATCAGGTAAAACATTAAACAGATCAATAGAAATCCAGTGAAAGGCCTGCTGTAGAGGTTTTAACTGCCGCAAGTTTGAAGGCCTTGATCAAGGTCACAGCAATGGCAGCTTGTCAAAACCGGTTATTGAATAGACAACCCCTATAATCAATCACCCAGTGCTATAATTCACTAATTACCTGAGCCACATCTGTAAACTGATCCATAACCATAATCAGCACAGTACAAGCCTTACAGAGTCCAACTCAGCCTCCAGCAGCAGAACCCAAAACCACGGCTGACCACAGATCAGCAGAGACCCACGCACTATAACTCCTATATACACCCACTGAACCACTAGCAGAGCTCCAGGGCCTGATCCTGGAACCAAGCAGCCCAGAGAGGAGGCCTCCGGCTGGGCTCGGCTCACTGCTCAGCCCCCTGCGTTTATGGAGGCCTTCCACTGAGCCGTCCCTGAAGGGCAAACGGAGAGAGAGAGAGAGAGAGAGAGAGAGAGAGAGAGAGAGAGAGAGAGAGAGAGAGAGAAACAGAAAGAAAGACAGAGCGAGGGAAAGACAGAAACAGAAAGAAACACAGACAGCAAAAAATAAGCATTAATTAAGCAAGAGAAAGACAGAAGGAGACAAAGAAAATGGCAGAAAAAGAGGGAAAGACAGAAATAGAGCAAGAGAAAGATAGAGAGCATAAGAAGGACAGAAACAGAGACTAAGAGACAGAAACAGAAAGAAAGACAAAGAACAAAGAGAAAGAGAGCTAGAGAAATACGTAGAGCATGAGAAAATCAGAGTAAGAGAGAAAGTCAGAAATGGAGAGAAAGACAGAAACAGAGAGGAAGACAAAAAACAAGACAAAGACAGAAAAAGACAGAGAGAAAGACAGAAAGACAGAAACAGACAGAAGGAGAGTGAGAGAATGACAGGAACAGGGGAAAGACAGAAACAGAGCAAGAGCAAGATAGAGAGCATAAGAAGGACAGAACAGAAAGAAAGACAGAAACAGAAAGAAAGACAGAAACAAAGAGAAAGAGAGTGAGAGAAATATGTAGAGCATGAGAAAGTCAGAGTAAGAGAGAAAGTCAGAAATGGAGAGAAATACAGAAACAGAGAGGAAGACAAGAAACAAGACAAAGACAGAAAAAGACAGAGAGAAAGACAGAAACAGACAGAAAGAGAGCGAGAGAATGACAGGAACAGGGGGAAAGACAAACAGAGAAAAAGACAGAGAGCAAGGGAAAGACAGAAACAGAGTGAAATATAGAAACAGAGAGAAAGACAGAAAGTGAGAGAGAGAGAGAGAGAGAGAGAGGGAGAGGGAGAGAGAGCAGGGAAGAGAGAGACAATAGCAGGAAGAGATGGAGGAGGGCTGTATTTGATTAGAGGTGGTGAACTGGGAATAACAGAAATGACAACACAGCAAATAATCCCCAAAGATGAGCATTTTTAACACTCACACACTCACACACTCACACACTCACACGACAGAGAGCTATAAATTCTAGAGAAGAAGTTGCAGAGGTAGAAATCCCAGCAGCACGAGGGGGAATGCATATATGCTTACAGAATCACTCTACATGCCACGGACATTAATAATTCACACACACGTACACACACACACACACACACACACACACACACACACACACACACACACACACACACACACACACACACACACACAAACACACACACACCTACACGCCAAGCCGATCAGAATACACTCGTCTGCACTGTAGAGTAAAGTAACACCCGTCACACATCGAGCAGCGTGTCTGATTAACACCAGCTAATCTGAACACACCTCTATACAACCAGGAGGAACTGAGAGTGTGGATATACACTTCAGATATACAGTACAGATATACAGTACAGATAGACAGTACATATATACAGTACAGATATACTGTTCATATATACACTTCAGATATACAGTACAGATATACAGTACAGATATACACTTCAGATATACAGTACAGATATACAGTACATATATACAGTACAGATAGACAGTACAGATATACAGTACAGATATACAGTACAGATATACAGTACAGATATACAGTATAAAGCACATAGAGCAGCTAGACAGACAGATAGATTAAAAGATAGCAAGATAGATAGATAGATAGATAGATAGATAGATAGATAGATGACATGAAAGAGGACAGAATATGTAAAGTAAAAAAAGAAAAGGAAGACATGTGAAAGAAAAACTGAAAATGACCTATAGAAGGAAAGAAAGAGTGACAGGAAAGCAGGAAACAAAACAACAAAAGAGGACAGAAAAAGATAGAGACAGGCACTCGCTGCCAAAGTCATCGGCGTCTCAAGGACACTGCGGCGTGTGTGTGTGTGTGTGTGTGTCAGTCTGCGAGACAAGCAGGCAGGAATATGAGAAGCAGTGTGGGAATACACTCACGTGGATACGCTGTATTGTCTGATGGAGTGAAGTGTGTGTGAGTGTGTGTGTGTGTGTGTGTGTGTGTACAGTATAGCACACACACACACACACACACACACACACACACATTTCTGGAGAGGAAGTTGGGGCATATTGGTCTGTCAGGACAGCGCTATGCTCCATTAGCTGAGCTAAATCCAGAGCTGCACTACAGATCTGGCCTTTGCCTTCAGCTCTGAGGAACAGAGAGCGCACTAAAATGTAGAGCAGGCAGATCTACAGCGCTCTGAAACACACAGAGGTTTGTTTTACTACATTTGCTGCTGGTTAAACTGTCTGTAAAGCAGGTGCTTTGTTAAATGAAGTGTAATGGGATGGAGTGCTACAGACTAGTAGCTCTCCAGCCCAGAGGGTTGTTGAACCCAATTGCAAACAGTTGTTTATCTCAAAGGAGGAAAACCCAAGATTAAAGGATAAAATAAAGGGTTACTACACTACGTAATTTCCTACATCAACAGAGCTCAGTGATTGGATTTCCATCTGGATCAGCCATGACTGGGTTTTTATCAGAACTCTGATAAATTTAGTCCTGTCTAAGAACAGAATTCGGATTTTACAATCAGGTATCACCTCATGTTGGATAATTCTCAGACATTCTTAAATATTCAACACTTTCCATTCACCCAACCTGACCAATTGACCTTCCATACATTCAACAGACCAACCTTCCATTTATCTACCCATCAATTTACCCATCATTTTATCAATTTATCCATGAAATCATCCATTTAATTATCCATTTTTCTATCTATTTGACCTTCCATTCTTCAAACCAAGCATCCATCCTGCCTTTCATCCAGCCAACAGACCAACATTTGATTTATCTATCCATCCATTCACCTATCCTTTCATCCATTCATTCAACAGACCTTCCATTCAATCTTCTATCCATCCATCCTTCAACTTATTCATCCAACCAACCTTCTAATCATCATTTTAATAATTCATTCATCAGACCTTCCATTCAACCTTCTATCCATCCATCCATCCATCAATTCATCCAACAGACCTTCTATCCAACCTTTTATCCATCCATCCAACCGACCTTCTATTCATCATTTCAATCACCCATTCATTTCTCCATCTTTTTTGCATCCGTTCGACCTTCCATCTTTTTAACCAAGCATCCATGTGACCTTCCATCCAGCCAACAGACCTTCCATCCATTCATCCAACTTTCTTAACAATCAACATTCCTTCCAACCAACAATCTAATTATCCATCAATCAATGCATGTGTGACCTCCCATCTATTAAGCCAACCTTCCATTTATCTAACAGACCTCTCATTCATCCAGCCATCTGACCTTCAATTTATTTAATCTTTCATTCAATCCTTTCGTCCGTCCAACTTTCTAGCCAGCCAACCTACCTACCTTACATCCATCTATCCATCCATTCACCCTTTCTTTCATCCACTCACCCATCCAATCTTCCATCCATGCACTTATCCGTCCAACTGACTTTCTACTCATCATTTCAATCATTCATTCATTTATCCATCTTTCTATCCATTCGACTTTATCCTTCTAACCAAGCATCCATCTGACCTTCCAATACATTCATCCAACTTTGCAATCAAAATTTCTTCCAACCAACCATCTAATTATCCATCAACCAATCCATCCATCCATCAGACCTCCCATCTATTAAACCAACCTTCCATTTATCCAACAGACGTCTCATTCATCCATTCATTCATATGACCTTCAATCTATCTGACCTTCCATTCGACCCTCCGCCAGCCAACCTACCTTCCATCCATCCATCCATCCATCCATCCAAATGACCTTCAATCTATCTGATCTTCTATGCAACCTTCCGTCCAACCTACTTACCCATTCGTTCATCCACCCATCCAAATTATCTGTCTACCATCCCCTCTTTATTTCTGACCCCGAATCATAAAATGTAAATGAACATATCTATCATACATCCATTTTATCATAAATTCACTTCTTTCTGGTCGAGGTGGATCTTTACTGGGTACCATACACACCAAGGTCTATTTTGTTTTTCTGAAATAGGGTAAATATGGTCGCTATGCTCAACCAGACACCACCACACTACGATCCAATCCACCAAGAGATGTTAAACCACTGGAATTCCTCTTTACTCCAGAGCCCCGCCCACTCCTGCTCCATAAAACACTGCAGAGGTGGAGTTCTGCACTGAAGGTTTACAGTCCCCCTGTGATCACAAGATACCATCTAACACAGATCCAACAAAACACTTCCTCACCTACGATTCAACCCTTATATCCAACACCTACACACACACTGCAACACACACAACACACACACACACACGGGAGCGAAGGTCTGTAGCACCGTCTTCCTCCACCGCTCTGCTCAGCATGAATCCAGCCAAGTGTCTCGGCCTAATGAATTTTCCAGAATCCACTCAGATCAAATAGTTATTCCAGCAGCCTTTATCCATCCATTTTACATTCTCTCTCTTTGTTAACACACACACACACACTCTCACAACACACACACAGACACACACACACACACACTCTCAACACACACACAGACACAATCTTACACTCACACACACACACACACACACACAGTGCCAGGGGACGTATACTTGGCGTTAATGACAGTGGGTGAATCTCATTTATTTGGTGACGAGTGTAAACAAGTCTGTGATTTAATGCGTTTCTGTTCTGCTTGCCAAGGGCCAAATATGGGGTCAATATGAAGCTCGAGCTGAATTAACTCTTTCAGACTGATCTGAGGACAGCTCTAATACAGAACTGTACAGGTAAACCTAATAAAATGTCCCTGAATTCTTGAAATATTATTTTGTCATTTCACATCACATGTGGTGCATAAAGTAAAAGGAAATTGTATTCTCACAGCCCAGTTTACACCCAAGAGCAATTTTAAAATAAGTATTTAAATAAATATTTAAAAAATAAAATAGAATAAAAACACAATAATAAAATAGCAGTATGATGGTTAGACTTCTATCTAGGGGTGTGATGACACTCACATCTAATGAGACGAGACACGATATTGGCTCACAAAATTAGAACAAGATGTGATCTAAACAATACTGTAGATCAGGGGTGTCCAAACTACGGCCCGCGGGCCATTTGCAGCCCGTTTCCTTTTTTGGAGCGGCCTGCGAGGTATATTAGAAGTAGGATGAAAGTTGGCCCCCTGTTAAGCAGATTTTTATAATGTGAGATTCAAAGTTTTAACGCTAGGTGTCAGAAACGGGCCAAAGAGTCTAAAAGCAGCGAGACTGAAGTTCTAGCGCAGAAAAACGGGTCAAAGAGTCTAAAAGCGGAGAGAGTGAGCAGTTGTAGCGCAGGAAAACGGGGCAAAGAGTCTAAAAGCGGTGAGGGTGCGCAGTTGTAGCGCAGGAAAACGGGCCAAAGAGTCTAAAAGCGGAGAGGGCGCGCGGTTGTAGCGCAGAAAAACGGGCCAAAGAGAAGCGGAGAGGGTGCGCTGAAAGTAATAAGGAAAATGTATTATTTAAAGTGGTATATTTCATTATTTGTTTTATTACAGAGTCTGTGGCCCGTGACTTTAAATATATTTCTCTGGCCCCCAACAAAAAAAGTTTAGACAACGCTGCTGTAGATCGTCACTGTCCAATGAAAAACAAGTATCTCCATTTTTGTTGATTTTTAGTTTACTACATAATTTGAACAGAAAAACTATTGATGAATGGACCAATAGAAACTTTCGAAAAAATGACCTGAAATAAACTCTAAACTGAAATTTACATTGATTTCTATTGAAAGTTTAGAAGTTTTTTTTCTCTTCTCTAAAGTTGCTGTTTTGAAGATACTTGTTTTTTATTGGACAGCAGCAATATACATTTTTAATTTCAAAGTTGAAATATATAAATCATATTTTAATGTATATCAATCAATTTTTAGTCAGATTATGAATTATATATATATGTGTGTATGTTATCATATTCAGTAAAATACAGAACAGTATGAAATAACTGCAGCTGGTTTTACCAAAAACTCTTACCTACTTTCTAAAAAATTACAATTATATAGCGCCTTTCTGGGGTCCATATGAAGCTAGTGCTGAATTAACCCTTTCAGACTGATCTGAGTACTGTACAACTCAAGAAACTGGCACTACAATACTTATCACAATACATGGTTTACAATATATATTGTGAGACTCTATGAAAGGCAATACATTGTGATATAGTTTGAATTAGAAAAGCCTACTTTTTTATTCATTAGTGCATTTACAGTATTAAGTTATTTTTTTAATTCAATATTTTGTCATATTTCAAAGAATATTAGTATAGCAAAAATACCCTGACATTTTGTGATATTATTTTAGGGCCTTATCCCACACTCCTATATTGCAATATAAAAAAAAACGTGATTTCCCCAGAGGTCAATGAGTTAACATGTGCTAATATTAACAATGCATTCAGTGCATCAATGATTGGAGCAAAATAAATGGAGGTATTAGGTAGATTTAACTGCTTAAAGTTGTAGATATTTTAATGTTAAATGAAAAAAGTTTGTTTTTTCTTTGCATCAAAAAAAAAAAGATCTGATAAATGTAAATGCTCTACAATGTAACTATTGCATATATAACTCACTGCAACATTGATGCTGAAGCTATATACTGTGCAGCATTATACAGCAGCCTCACCAAAATAAAAAGAGGAACAAAAGTGAGGTGCAAAATCTTTCAGCAAACATTTGATCTTAATTCTTCTTCAAATAATCATCTTATTTTATCTTAAGTATGCAATCGTATGCAATCATATCATAACAGACTAACACAGCATTATTTACAATTTCAATTTACAGCTTCTTCCTTTACCATTAACTCCAATCGACTTAATCTTTATAAAGTGAGCAAAAGCAAACAAAACTTAGTAGACCTACTAGCAGCTGCTGTTTCTCCACCACCTCCCCAACGGCTTTATTGCAGGAAGTGAGATAATCGGGACCTGAAAGACAAAACATTTCATTGGTCAGTGTTACAGAAGGCTTCGTAAACGTGTAAATATAATCAATATACTTTAAAATCAACCAAGAAAGTAATTTTTTTTACTATTTTCTCCCAATTTACCCAGAGAGAGCAAGGCCAATTGTGCTCTCTCGGGGCTCCGGCAGCTGATGGCAAGCTACATGACTGGGATTCGAACCAGTGGCGATCTCCCGATTACATTGGTAGTGCTTTAGACTGACTGAGATTTCTTACAGTCCTTTTCTTGTTGAAAATTAAAATAACCACTATATTACCATAGTTTAGTGTACTGTAGTTTCAATGTTTATGGCCATTTTCTTCATAACAGAAAATAAATAAATAAATAAATTAAATTAAATCATCTCATCCAATTTTTCCAATACGCCTTAAATGGTGCAACAGACGGCAGAGGATGCAGCATGTAAGGTGAAGCAAGAAACAAAATAAAATAAAATTACAATTCTGTATAGGATGCATAAAGGGTTGTCTCAATTCATAACTGTGTTTAAATGGGAAGTGTTGCACTCGAAAACAAGGGGTAAACATGCAAAAGAGAAACGGGATTGGGATTAGGCCTTTATCTTTGTTTCTACACCACATTATCCATTTTTCTGATGAGTTAATCAGACACTGCAGCAGTGCTGCTTGAATTTTTAAACACTGTGTTTAATCACTTCCTGACTCTCTGTGTCTAGGTTCAGTGATCAATCATGTTATTTTAATTTCATGTTAAAACAAATATTTGATAACCCTCTGACTGGCTACTTCACACTGCAGCACAGCCAATCAGAAGAGCAGAGTTTCTACACAACGAATCAGACAGCAGAACAGCTGCTCTCAAACTGAACGCTCGTACAGGCCTGATTTTATTATTAGGGTTTTTTTTATTCTGGTCCTGGAAAACCATCAAAACCATCTCCCTGCATATTTCCCTGCTCCAGAGAGGAATGTTAATGAGCTGAACTCAGAATAAACACCTACAGAACAAACATATTCCACAACCAGAACCACATTACTGTCCTCATAATACAGAAACACAAAAATTTAAAACATCTAAACTAAAATGAGTAAGACAGTCTGGCTGATTTTACTATCAACTTTTCATGTATGATTCTTAAACTGCACCTATTTTACATGTGATTTTTACATTTGAAGAACCTAAAATTTGTATTGTGGCCAATTTTATTAAATAACAATCATTCCAAAGCCACTGGAGTTAAAAAAAAAATCATCATCATAAATAATCACCATCCTTATCCTCAAGAGCTGTGCAGTTCATTAAAACAATATTTAGGCTTCTAACTATAGGTGTGATGAGACACGATACTTGGTTCACAAACCAAAATGAGATTTTTTACAATATACAAACCCTCAAGTGCAAAACTGAAAGTGAAGTGTTTCATATTTTTAAGTGCATTAGCAAGAACCTGGTCAAGTAATATATATATATATATATATATATATATATATATATATATATATATATATATATATATATATATATATAATATATATATATATATATATATATATATATATATATATATATATATTACATATATATATATATATATATTACATATATATATACATATATATACATATATACATATTTTTTATCTAGGTGATGTGGTAATACATAACAGAGGGTTTTTGAGAATTGATACAATATTGTAAAACATGTTAAAAAAATTAAAAAGCTTTCAAAATGCTTAAAATGATAAAACTAGGGCTGCACAATATTTGGAAAAAATGTACATTGCAAACTTTTTTCGTTGATATATATCACGATATTAAACAATACAGGGTCCATGACATCACCAGCCCCACCAGCGCGCTCTCTGTCTCACGTCCGGACCAATCAAGAGCTGAGTCAGCGCCAAGCTCTCAAAACCCAAAGAAATAGCAAAACAACAGTAATCAGCCCTTTAATCAGCATTTAAATATCTTTTTAAAAGTTAAATCAGAGCGTTTGTTTTGCTGGGATTAAAAGTGTGAATTCAGCTGTAACTGGAAATATCTGCGATGCAGAACTGTGCTGGACTGAGCAGCACAACTTTCCACACGTGCTCACGTTTACAAGCACGTGCCCAGACATGTGGATGGAGGCCAGTCGGTCCTGAAACCCCTCCCCCTCGCGCTCCCCCTTACACTTCTCAGGCAGCAGCAGCCTGTCACTCACACAGACACAGAGACAGCGCTGTGTATCATCTTCTTGTGTCAAATATCAAAACGTTGCAACATGACGTGTTTGATTTAATTGCCTTAAGTGACATCGAACGTCATGCACTGTGATTATTGCACATGAGCACATCACCATGACGATGCTTAAACGATATATCGTGCAGCGCTGGTGTGAACGATCAGCAGCTGCCACTAAAAACAGAACTGTGTGCAGAACTGACTCACCACTGACCTGACCGGCCTGTACTGACCACCACAACATCATCAACAACACAAACACCCACCTTTACCTTCACCAGCACAAACATACACTCTCTTAACACACACACACACACACACACACAGGTTTTGTGACTCTGGAGTTATGAACAGATATAAAACTGGCTGAGAGAACAGAACACAGTATCAGACGTGGGCTGGAGGGGCAGACGAGATCCGACTGAGTCAGACTGAACCAGAGGAAAAACGCTCAGCTTCTATAAAGTGAATTCAGTCATACTGAGTTTAGAGATGTTATAACGTACAGACTTAATTAAGGTAAGAAAAGATAATCCTTTATTAATCCCAAAGCAGGGAAATTTACAGTGTTACTGCGGCTAATTAATGGCAAAACACACAGAAAAGCAAAGCATTAACAATATACAAGAGTACAGGTGTACATGTGAGTGAAAAGACTTGGCTGCAGATTCCCACCAATGTGCAGAGAACTATATTTACAAGAAGAGTAATACAATAAAATATAATATAAAATAAGACATACAGTTTCCTTTAAAGTATAAACAATATAAACAGTACACTCAATAACAATACACATAATAACTTACACTATAGTAGGGGTGGGCGATATGGTCCTAAAATAGTATCACAATATTTCATGGTATTTTTCGATAACGATACTCTTGACGATATGACTAAACACTGATTTTTTTTTTCAAGAATACACTACTGCACAATACTAATAATGCACTCCATATATCTCCATGTATCTAGTGCTGCAGTAAAATAAACGATACTCTACAGATATAATCTGTCTCTAGTAGATATATAATGGGAAATGAGAACAGTGTGATTTTTTTTTGCTAAAAACAGCAAAAAAGTAGAACTTTGATGTGATAATTAGGGATGAGTGATATGGCACCATATTTTAGGGTTTAATATCGCTCACGATATTCAAAAATGTTGGCGATATCGGTACGATATGATATGGCACACCCCTACACTATAGACAAACATATTGCACAGAAATATGTTAAGTAAGACTGAATAAGTAAATATATGATACTATGTAGATATGTTGATATCTAGAGTGTGTGTGTGTGTGTGGAAGTAAGGAAACAGTCCAGTATGTGACAGAATAACTAAGTGTAAGAGTAAGTGGAATGAGGTAAGGAAAGAGTGCATATAAACCATAATGAATAAAAAAAAAAATGTGAAAATCGAAATATTTACCGACTTTATCGACTGCACATGAAAAAAGCTGTTTTGTACATTATGACTGAGTGAGACTACATAAAAGGAAGAGCTCAGCTACTATAAAGTGAGTTCAGGCATATTTTGAGTTTCATTTATAGTTTAGGGATCTAAACGATACACAACACTATATCTTTATAAGACACGATCCTTTATTAGTCCCACAGCAGCGAAATATACAGTGTTACAGCAGCAAAATAATAGCAAAATACACAGAAAAGTAGAGTATTAACTAGGGCTGTCACAATTTCGATATTTCATCGACGATCCCTCCCGCATATGGCGCAGCACACTACGCAAATGGCGCAGCTCACTGTAGCTCAAAGAGCAGCCCTTTCTCTAGAGAATGTGGACATTCTCATCTTCTTAAAGAAAAACTTGAAAATATAAAAATAACAGTTGTTTTGTCTAGCCTCAAATATGTTAATAGTTTTGGTACCTTAATGAGCATCTTTCTCTCAGATAAAGTTAATAATATATCTTTATTAAAGAAAAAAACTAGTCATTCTCAGGGACCGAGTCTTATTTTTCATGTGTAACTGTTATAGTAGGATAGAGTTCAGTTTGTTAAGGCTCTAATTGTTCTATTATTTTGTACATGACTGTTCCTGTATTTTTTTATTATTTTTTTATTTTATGTTGCACATTGCTGTTTTAATAGTGCACACTGCTGCTACCAAAAAAGCCACTAGATGGCATTACATATAGATCTTAATTAAATTATTTAAATTTGACCATTAGTGCTTAATGTGGTGTATTACAGATCACTTGTATCACTTTGCATCACTTATATCAAGCCCACCTTTTGAAATAAGATATTGTAAATTTGATGAATCAAACCAATGACTGACCATAGACTAATCTAACACTGGCATAGGCCTCTCTGCTGTAAAAAAAAAGAAAAAAAGAAAAAAGAAAATCGAGAATCGAATCGAATCGTGACCCTAAAATGAGAAATAAAATCGAATCGAGGATTTAAGAAATCGTGACACCCCTAGTATTAACAATATAAACCATTATAAATATTAAAAAATGGGAATAATCGAAATATTTTAATTGAATGCACATTAAAAAAGCTGTATTGCACATGAGGTATAAGGTATATTAGAGTTTTATATAGAGTTCTTCATGTAGTAAAGGTGTATTGTGTGGGGGTTTGCGTACACTATGTGTGTGCGAATGATGCTCTTTGTTATCTTACACCTCCCCAACAGTCTATTTTTACATCAATTTAGCATCACAGTCTAGGAATATATCTAGGAATATCTACACCGATGGGCCTGGTGGTCTGGAAGTGAGGTGTGTTCAGGTACATTTCTGGCATGTTTCTTTTTTGCTGGCAGGAAACACAGGAGCTCCACTGACTGAAATGAACCTAGCGTCAACTCCTGCTGGAAAATGAAATCCACAACTCCATAACAGTTGTTGTCAGCAGAGGGAAGCATAATGTGTTTTTGCGGGAAAACAAAACTGCACTGACTTGACAGGAGTCATCTGCTGAAGTTGGTCAACTGTGTTATAATAAGGATTTCATTTTCCAGCAGGACTTGGCACCAGTTGGTCTTATGTAATATTCTATTCTAATTTTCTAATTATCTGAGACAGTGATTATTTTTTTTTCGTTGGCTGTTATCCATAATCATGATGAACAATAAAGGAAATAAAGATCACTCTGTGTGTTTAATGCATCTATATAATATATATGAGTTTCACATTTTGAAAAGATTGAATTTTGAAAGTAACTTTCTAATTTCTTGAGATGCACCAGCCAGTTCTGTACAGGTTCTCTCAGTTTGATGCTTTTGGATACGGTTTTAAGTAAATTTCACAAATAATGAATCAAATTCTCCTCAATTTACCAAATCAATTGAATTCATTTGCTAAATTGACGGAGCTGACCGTGATAAAGCTGATGCTGGCAGGATGCCGAGGCCGTGGCGGTGAGGTTGGTGGGGTCGGTGGTCTTTACAGGAGCTCTATTGTCGCGGCGGCAACTTTCGGCAGAGCGAGGCTGATTGTTTGATGATAAATAAGGCGGTGAGAATTGTTTTGCGCGAGAGTGACGGCGGAACGCCTCTTATCTCACCTCCAATATGGAAATTAATTCGCATCGCAGCACCTGCGTTCATAAGCCACGGGCTTCTTTTCATCCTCAGGGAAAAGGAGGAGGAAGAGGAGGAGGAGAAGAAGAAGAGGAGGAGGAGGTGAGGAATGAGACGATAAGTTCAGAAAAAAACAAAAGAAAATAGAAAGAAGTGAGGGGTGAGAAGAGTGACACAAATGAGGAGGGAACTGGGAGGGTAAAGGGGGGATTCATGAAGCTCGACAGACAATATAAAACAAAAAAAAACAAACACGGACCTCTTCCTCTCTTTCTCGCTCCACTGAGATGCAATTCTGAGTTTATTCACACAAACAAAAACACATCCAGACCTGCAGAGCTACAGGTAAAGTTGTCAAGATGTCATGAAGTCAGGCAATACAACATAAAATAATATATATATATATATATATATATATATATATATATATATATATAGGTATTCAATAATAATCCTGACCAAGAAATACAGTCAGAATCATTGGAAATGAGATACTGAGAAAGATCTGCTGTGAAAGTATCTCCTGCCGTCGACGCCGGAGTCACGCATTGATCTTACAGCAGTAAAACAGCAGCATTACAGCTCTGTAATCAATAAACACTGCTCTGACCCGCTCGTCAATAACCAGGAGTCGTGTAAAATGAGCTTGTTCAAAAATAACAAAAAACAATAGATCAAAATCAGATCAGACTATATATACTGTGAACTAATCAGGCATGCTAATCAATAGATTCAAATATATTAAAATGTTAGGCTTTTTCTGAGGGATTAGTTTCTCAGGGGGACGTCTGATTAAAAAAAAATATATACTTCACACTTATATCTACTCTTTAGTGATAAAAAAAAAAAAACTCCTGCATCCGGACTGCAAATGTAAAAACAGGAGGACCATTGAGTTTTTTCTAGGCTTTTTTCTCAGTCACATGACATTGCGGCGTTCAGTAGCTCCTCCATTTCTACTCACTGTTGTGTTTTTAACGTGAATCTCCATATGGAAACCATGGCTGTCCAAAGTGTACAGTAATTACAGTGCACGGCAGTGGAGAAATAGGTATTTTATTAAACGCGAGGAGACTAAACTGTAGATAAGAGAAACAGTAGATAATTCAGCCTGTAATTTTCTCAGAGGACGTCTGAGAAAAACACGTACATGATCGTTCTGGACGGGAATAAACTCACAGAGAATAAATTAGAGAAAATTACCCAGAACCCCCTGAGAAACTAATCCCGACCAGATAGGACTTTTATTATATATATATATATATATATATACGTATATATATATATATATATATATATACGTATATATATATATATATATATATATATATATATATATATATATATATATATATATATATATATATATACGTATATATATAATGCTGTATAGCCCCTCTGGCTGAAGGATGAAACTGAAACTTCATGTGAAGCACCGTTTGTACAATACTTAGTGAGTGATGCAATACTCTGTACAAACAGTGACAAAAGTATATATTTCCCCAACTATGATTAATATTAAATCAAATCAAATTTTGTCATCTTTTAAAGGGTATAATTGCTTTGTTATGCAATTCTATTATCATTATGTCAGTGGCATTAAATGGTCTTAAAATAAAGTATCGCGATAATTTCTGAGACGATATATCGTCCACTAAAAATCGTATCGTAACGGGCCTACTAACAGCCCTGTAGATTAAAACACACTGCTGTTAAATTATTACATTACATTAAACACACACAATATATAAATACACACGATGAGCGTCAGGATTTGAGGAATGAACTGTCCTCATTTGGTAGCAGCGACTGGCTAATTGCCTCATTTGGACAGCTATAAGCCACGCGCTATTGTCTGTGGGTAGGAACGTGTGTGTGTGTGTGTGTGTGTGTGTGTGTGTAAGGGCTCGTAGAAAATGAAATTCAATTATCTCTCTCAGACAGTCCCTCCTACACAGCGCAAGTGAGGCGCGAGAGCAGGCTGAGAATAGCTCGACTCTGCAGCACATGTCTAACAGACGCTGCTTTCTGGACTATAAATTGTTATTCGGGACGTCAGAGATCAGGCCTGATCTACTCGCTGATCATGTCGAGACGAGCTGGGCGGTCCTCACATCGTTATCTTGAAATGTCACTGTCCTTGTTTATGTTTCGGGTGTCAAAACATGAAAATGCTCATTTAGCAGAGAGACACGTGTGGACTACTGTAAAGCTGTCATAAAAAAAAACGGTGTAGAGCTGAGTAATGTAAAATAAACAGTGATTTCAAAAGTTACTTTTGGCAGTGTGCAAAGTCCTGCTGGAAAATGAAATATTTTATAAAACACAGTGGAACAACACCAGCAGATGACATGTTTCTCCAAACAGTCACTGATTGGTGGAAACTTCACTCTAGATCTCGAGCTGTTTGGACTGTGCGTCTCCACTCTTCCTCCAGACTCTGCTCCCTTTATTTCCTTTAAATGAAATGTAAAATTTACTGATGATCAGTGATGGTTTGGAGAGACATGTCATCTGCTGCTGTTGATCCACTGTGTTTTATTATCAAGTCTAAAGTCAGTGCAGTTTTGTTTTCCCACAAAATCTTACAGCACTTCATATCTTACAGCTTCCCTCTGCTGATAACAACTTTTATGGAGATGCGGATTTCATTTTCCAGCAGGATTTGCCACACTGCCCACACTGAGTACCAAAAGTACCAATTGGTCTTATTATATAATATTCTTATTTTGTAAGTCTGATGCCTACAAATTTAAAGGTTATCTAAACGTGTCAGTCAGGTTTTAATCTGCAGGAAGCGTCAGCAAACACGCCGAGTTACTAAAGTTACTACAGGTTTAACTGGAATCTCCAGGAGACGCTGGATTCCTTCTGAGAAAACATTCCAGCACCGCCCAAATCTGCTGAACCAAACCTTCAGCACAAACAGCAGCAGCAGCAGCAGCTATATTTAATCTTCCTCATGTTAAACCAGTCCCACTGCATACTGCAGCTTCATTCATCAGACACCCACCCAATCAACCTGCTGCTCAAACCCACTTTCTACCCGTCAGCAGCTGGAAAGGTCAGCCAGGCCCTCAGCTCTCAGCTCAGGTGCTCTTTACCTGAGGAACTGAAGCAGCATCAGGGGATAATGCAGTTCTGAGAACAGTACTGATCTTTCAGTGAACATGATAGTAGTGTTGCGATATATATCCTGACACAGGAGTTACAAATCAACATAATGTAATATATATATATATATATATATATATATATATATATATATATATATATATATATATATATATATATATATTGCAACACTGCAAGCTAAGTGATAAATAGCCATAATTTGAATCTAATTTTAGGAAAGAAAAAAAATTATTAATTTGATTAATCAAACTTCTGTTTTAAAGCGATATTTAAAAATTGTATAGATTGAAGTAGGAGTAGATACATTTTTTTCTTAAATCAGAACACAAAGAGATTACGTTTGCACCAAGTTAAATATAAAAGTAATGTGTAACATTAAACAGGGCTGCTTATTATTTGAAGAAAAAAAAATATATATATATATTTTTTTTTTCTGGCTTATAATATACATTTTATAATATGATATACATTTCAATAATACACAAATGTATAATATAATATACATCTCAGGCTTATAATATTGCACGCCCCACTTTTCATTTTTTTATTTCTAATTTTTTTTTTTTAATATACAATCGTTCCACTTCACGATTGTGTCCCACTTGTTGATTCTTCACAAAAAAAAATTACAATTTCATATCTTTATGTTTGTAGCCTGAAATGTAGCATCATGATACATTTTTATTTATTGACTATGTACTTTAAAAAACATAACTAGGCTTTTATCAGCGTTAAGGAACTGAACGTTTTATTACATTATGCATAAAAATCCTGTTTAATTAAATGAAATGCATCAAAATGTGCATTGCATGAAAGCGTATTTGCTTGAATAGATATCTTAGGAATCACTTTAGGAACCTGTCATAATAAGATAAATACTGTGCATCATCAAAATATATTTAAATAGTGTGTGTAAATAGTGTGATTATGTATGTCACAGATAAGAAACATAACATTTAGAAATATATTGTGATTTCAACTCTAGCCTTGTGTAAAATAATAATTTAAATTGATATAGTATTGCAAAACTAAATATCATGATACTCCGATTTATCAGTATTTTCTTACAGCCCTATAGGATAGTCTGGTCTAATGGGATTGTTCCACTAGAACAGATCAAAAAAGGGAAAAACACAAATCCCAGTCGTACACAAGCTGAACAAACACCATTTCCCAAGATACTTCTGCCAAGAGGATGAATTAACCCATTTAATACAAAATAAATTAATAAAAACAATATTATTGTTTATTAAAAACACAGCAAGGTCAACCAAGTTTATGACTCCCTCCTATGCATATGGAGCAATGGAACAATGTAGTGATATTCATCACTTATGCCAAAAAAATCAAGACATGATGTAATTTTGTTAGTATACTTATAGCAAAATACATCTGAAAGTAACAAGAATGTTAATTAAGTTCTGCAAACTATTTCACTGTTCAGATGTGAGTATATCAGACTGCAGTCTGTGTGTTTACTTTGTTAACACAAGCTATGTAAGACAAACCAGAACATTTTGCGTTCCCCAGTGTCGCACTGTCGGGTTAGCTGCTAATGCTAATGCTGCTGCACCAAGCCTTAGTAGAAATCTGGAAATCTAGGCTTGCTGTGAATAAACAGAAGATAAATCTGTGTAGATTAACATCCAGCACTCATTTCACTTTAAAATAAATTGTGGTAACACTTTCTATTAAAGTCATCTCTATTAGACTCTATAACCACATTCATAACATATTATAATGCCTTCATAAGGCATTATAAACAAGGTTATAAATGGTTATAAAAATCCATAATCTATTATAGCCATGTTTATTAAGCATTATGACTTGTGATCATAATACCTTATAAGCTGTGCTCATATAAATATATGAATATACTTAAGTTGGAAGCTTTTTTATAGTCATAATGCATAAAGACTGTAAGCAAGAACTGAGTTTCTTGGTATTGATGTTTAACATGTCATAAACACTACAGCTAATGATGCATTATAATCACAGTTCATGATGCATAAAAAACACGGCTATGATTTACATTTTTATAAATATGTATAGCCATGTTTATAATGCCTTATGAATGCATTATAATGTGTAATGAGTATGTTTATAGAGCCTTAAAGAGATGACATTCTTAAAAAACTATTTCGGCAACACTTTCTATGAATTCCTTAATCTAGCTTAGTTTTACAGCTGAATTAGAAGGAAAACAAGCCGACACCCCTGTTCCTTACTAGTGTTGCATAATGTGCCTTATCATCCGGTGTGCCTTATAGTACGAAAAAAATACAGTATATACAATGCTTTTATATACTGTAACAAGAGTGTATACATTACGTATATACACACACAAACACTTATAATGTGTATATATATTATATATACACATTTATTTGTTTTAGTCGTTTTAGACAGCTGCAACCCAAGCGAGGCAAACCCAGCCGCCTTTGAAGCACATCACAGCTGCAAGACTGACAGGAAAGCGCGAGAGTGAGCGCGAGAGTGAGCAAGCATGCGCGAGAGAGAAAAAGAGAGAATCCCAATTAACAACAGCCAGTCTCCCAGCCCGACGGGTTTAACAGAGGAACTGCAAATGAACCGCCAAACAAGCAGACAGACGCAGAGACGAGAAAGTGAGAGAGCGTGAGAGCGCTAGAGAGAGAAAAAAGAAATGGGGAAAGAAAGAAAACAGGGAAAGAAAGCAGCGAGTGAAGACAACGAGAAGACGAAAAGTAAATGGTGTGAAATAATTTGCGTTTAAACAGTGCAGTGAAGGTCTTCAGAAGTGAGCCAATTCCAGCTCATAATAAAGCAAGAGTTCAAACAGAGAAGAATAGAACAAGAATAAACCTAAACGCACCAAAATGTGCACCAATAAACCACGAGAGCACATCGTCTCCTCTGATTGGTCGGGGCTGTCTGGCGCTGGAGCGAGAAAGAACATTTTGGGAGAAGATTCTGTGTTTTCAAACACAGTGTTTTTAATGGGACATTTTTCATTGCTGCAAGCAGTGAACGCTGCACATACCACGCTCTTACCGTGTGTAAACAGCATGGAGCAGCAGAGACAGTGTTTGTAGCTTCATAGCTGTGGTAACTGTTTTCACACCTGCTCAATCAAACTGCTCTAGGTTGTTTTCACACAGGCATAAAAACTGAAACACACCAATAAACCACGTGAGCTCATTCTCTACTCTGATTGGTCAGAGGTGTCTGGGGTGGGAGCAAGAAAGTAAAGCTGCAGTGTGAAGACACTTTAAAACTGACAGCACAGCAGCAGCAGGTCTTGGTCTGGTTGTTTTGATCTGCAGCCGAGTGTGATCACTGTTTCCACACCTGCTCACACCGATTCACACTAAGAGTACAAACCAACCAGAGTCCGTTTTAACTGAATCAAATAGTGCTGGTGTGAAAACGCCCTAGAAAACATCAGGTATTCACCAAACGCTACCTTTGTTTCGGTTTTTAAATAATGTCTAAAAACTCACTTTTACAAACTTGCTTTTGAACATTTCTTGATATGCATGTTAGTTTATTTGTGTTTTAGCACTTTTTTTGTTTATCTTATCTAAGTTTTATGTCGGGCTACTTATTTTAACATGTTACTTAACCCTCCTACTATCTTCAAATTTGCAAACACCCTTTATTCTCTGGATTAAAATGATGCCAGGAATTTAAACCTCCACAAAATGATTATAGTTAAAGTTAAATAAACATGTTAGCAAAGTTTATTTACCAGTTAAGTTATGTATTTGATGAATTATCAGCAGTTCTGCCATTATTCTAACTTAACACAAGCTATGTAAGACAAACCAGAACATTTAGCGTTGCCCAGTGTAGCACTGTCAGTTTAGCTGCTAATGCTAACGCTGCTGCACAAAGCCTTAGTGGAAATATGGAAATCTAAGCTTGCTGTAAATAAACAGAAGATAAATCTGTGTAGATTAACATCCAGCACTCATTTCACTTTAAAATAAATTGTGGTAACACTATGAATGCTTATAAAACAGCCTTAATAAAACTTAAACGTTTTTTTTTTTATTTATTCTTTAATTCAGAAAAATAACTTTAAATATGAATCACAAAACTAATGTCAACCATTTCTTCAGAGACTTTAAACACTGAATGGGGTCAAAGTGATCCCAAAAATAATAGTTGGGTTAAGTGATGATTTATTTTACCTGTGTTCCGGTTGTATGTATGTATTTATGTAATTAGTAGTCATTAGACTTTTTATTTACAGCACTTTGGTGAGTGTAGGCTGTGTAAAAAGTGCTTTATAAATAAAGCTTACCAGGTATCAGCACTCCCAGGTCTACACATATGCTCTGTGTTAAATTTAGCACCTCCCTGAAAAACAGTGTACTATTTTTAAATAGAGAGCATGCAGGTAGGTGTAAAACACCAGTGTGGTTGGATTGCGATTGGCCGCAGTACCTGTCCGTCACCTGCTGTCAGAGGTCAGAGTCGTGTCTATGTCTCTCTTTCTCCGTCTCTCTTTCTCCGTCTCTCTTTCTCCGTCTCTCTTTCTCCGTCTCTCTTTCTCCGTCTCTCTTTCTCTCTCTCTCTGTCTCTGTCTCTCTCTTTCTCCGTCTCTCTCTTTCTCCGTCTCTCTCTTTCTCCGTCTCTCTCTTTCTCCGTCTCTCTTTCTCTCTCTCTCTTTCTCTCTCTCTCTTTCTCTCTCTCTCTGTCTCTGTCTCTCTCTTTCTCCGTCTCTCTCTTTCTCCGTCTCTCTCTTTCTCCGTCTCTCTCTTTCTCCGTCTCTCTTTCTCCGTCTCTCTTTCTCCATCTCTCTGTCTCTCTCTGTCTCTGTCTCTCTCTTTCTCTGTCTCTCTCTTTCTCTGTCTCTCTCTTTCTCCGTCTCTCTCTTTCTCCGTCTCTCTCTTTCTCCGTCTCTCTTTCTCCGTCTCTCTGTCTCTCTCTCTCTGTCTCTCTCTGTCTCTGTCTCTCTCTTTCTCTGTCTCTCTCTTTCTCCGTCTCTCTCTTTCTCCGTCTCTCTCTTTCTCCGTCTCTCTTTCTCCGTCTCTCTTTCTCCGTCTCTCTTTCTCTCTCTCTCCGTCTCTCTCTTTCTCCGTCTCTCTTTCTCTCTCTCTCTTTCTCCGTCTCTCTCTTTCTCTGTCTCTCTCTTTCTCCGTCTCTCTCTTTCTCCGTCTCTCTCTTTCTCCGTCTCTCTCTTTCTCCGTCTCTCTTTCTCTCTCTCTCTGTCTCTCTCTTTCTCCGTCTCTCTTTCTCTCTCTCTCTGTCTCTGTCTCTCTCTGTCTCTGTCTCTCTCTTTCTCTGTCTCTCTCTTTCTCCGTCTCTCTCTTTCTCCGTCTCTCTCTTTCTCTGTCTCTCTCTTTCTCCGTCTCTCTCTTTCTCCGTCTCTCTCTTTCTCCGTCTCTCTCTTTCTCCGTCTCTCTCTTTCTCCGTCTCTCTCTTTCTCCGTCTCTCTGTCTCTCTCTTTCTCCGTCTCTCTGTCTCTCTCTTTCTCCGTCTCTCTGTCTCTCTCTTTCTCCGTCTCTCTGTCTCTCTCTTTCTCCGTCTCTCTCTTTCTCCGTCTCTCTCTCTGTCTCTCTCTCTGTCTCTCTCTCTGTCTCTCTCTGTCTCTCTCTGTCTCTCTCTGTCTCTCTCTGTCCAACTCTGCTCAGCATGAAAGGACCAGTCTGTCATGCTTTCAGTAGACCAGTAGAAACACATCTAGCAGAATCATTCCTTCATGTTTTATCTCAGGAACACGAGAATGTGGAGCAGCTGTAGGTAGAAGTGTAGTGAAAACTACTTAAAGTACAAAAGTAAAAGCAATTTAAAGAAAAAACTAAATCCATTTAGATCCCTATAGTGCACTATAGTATCAGAACGGTATATGTTTATATTTCTCTACATCCAATCACAATCAGATTCACTCTTTCTGGATGGAGAGATTTATCTGGATAGGGGTTTTATTGAAGGATTAGATGCTGGAATGAAAACCAGCTGAAATGAAATAGGAGTAACGAGGCTATTTTTATTCAAATGTAAGGAGGCCTGTTACTATAGCATGTTTTTTTGTGGACGATATATCACCCCAGACATAATTGCGATAACGATATTATTGTCATTTTAAAACCATTTAAATTGCACTAACAAAATGATTATAGTATAGCATAAAACAATTGTACTCTTTTAAAGACAACAAAAATTGAAATAATCATAGTTTGTCTTTACCTACTGCAGTCTGTCCACACTGTTTGTATAGAGTCAAAGTTATTGAAGCATTGGTCATGACTGGGCATGACTATCTAAAATACTGTTCACTGTTATAATTGTGAACAAATGTGAATTCAAATGAACACAACAGATGATATCACGATTATCAAATATTATTGAGGTCATGTCCGTTTATTGTACGTCGATTATAAGTGGATAATATAATTATTGTGACAGGCCGAAATGTAAGGAGTTAAAAAGTTTAGGTAATTGTGTGAAAATGAAAGTAAAATAAAGTACAGAAAAGCTAAATATCTACATAAGGAAGGAAATTAAGTATTTATACTTCAACATTTTGAAGTCTGCTCTATATAAACTCATTTTCTTCTCTAAGAAACCCCAGCAGAACCTCCTCTTCCTCTTTTTTTTCAGATTAGCTGTTGTATCTGAGCTCTCAGCGAGAGTAAAGACAGATATCACAGGATTATCAGCGTTATCAGGAGCTCTTGACCCCGGTCTGGCCTCAGCATTGACTGTCTGTCTCTCTGCTGGGGAGTAATTTGAGTAAATAGACAGGCGGATGGTTGAATGCAGGGATATTTGCTGCTAATGACGCTGTGAGGGAGTGTGGAAGTGTCTGAGTGTTAAAGTGGAGCGTTCTGAAGGAGGCGTGGAGGAGAAAATGGGCCGGAGATTAGGCGGCTCGAGTGCCTCCAATAGAACCTCTCATCCAGCCAAAAGATCCCGCGACATTCAGCCCGTTCACGCTGGCTTTCATTCACCATTCTTCAGGGAAACGAGGGGGAAATCCAGCGCCTCCCTCCATCCTTCCCTCCCTCCTCCCCGCCCGGAGCGCTGTTCAGATACGGAAACGCTCCGTCTGACTCCGTCGCTTCACACGGAGAGAGAAGGAGTGATCAGAGAGAAGTGTTGGTATCCATCGCAAAAAAACAACATTTGAGAAAAACGAGAGAGAGAGAGAGAGAGAGAGAGAGAAGCTGTCGGAAATCGAGTACTCAGAATTCCCAGCAGAGTCCGAGGAAATGTTCAGAAAAGCAGATTTTAAAAAATTCTACTTGAATATCACTTAGATTTCTGGGCCTTAAGAGTCAAATGCACACAAACAGCTCAGCTCAGCTCAACAGATTCTAAGAGTCTAAGAGTCTAAGAGTAGTGTTGAACAAAGTGTTTAAAAATGGTACACATTAACAATTTACTAACAAACTATTTTCAGATTATTTTCTGGTCGAATTTCATGCATAAAGTGAAATTATAAGGCGTGATAAAAGAAAACATTTTCTTTTAAAGTCAAATAAAGCTCAGATTTCCAATATTTTCAACAACGCGGTTAGCAGTAGCGCTACCTGTGGTTAGCAGCAAGGTTAGTCACGGTTACCAGTGCTTAGCGCTGGTAAATGCCACCCGACAGCGCTAACATGAGGAATTCTGGGTGTTTCAGGAAGCCAGGGCAATATAGAATTGCTAGCAGTTCGTCCCACGTAGCTTGTTTTAACAAGATTAATCATGCAGACTACAGTGCAGTTTACTCACCTCTGAATGGCAAAAGAGCTAGTGCTGCGATTAGCGGCTAATGCTAATACTAATGCTTCAGTGGAGTGACTTTACTGCTCCTTAATAAACCTGACTGGTAGAATTACTGAATAAACATGTTGCATTTCTTGGAGATTATCTTGTTCAATCAAACTGGGCAGACACTGATATCAAAATCAGATCATGGAAGCAGTTTCTGGCTTGAGCAACAATCTAATGTAATGATGTAATGTAATGAATCATTATCGGTAGATTACATGTTTAAAAAAACCCTGCAATGGGCCACAGAAACCCATGATTCAGAGAGAATAAATGGCTTCACTCTTTTTAGGTGTGTAGGATGTTTCCCCCCACCCCCACCTTTATGAAAAGCAAGGTGTACAATATTCCAAAATTACAACCAATAAAAGAATTAGCTAATTTTTAGCCCTAATCTCCAACTGGTGGACTTACGCTCACATAACTGTAGAATATGTAATACTAATCTGTAATGGAGGAAGCAGAGCAAAGCCTTTTAAACACTTCTAACTGGATAGCCCTCTCAAGAGTATATTTCCCAGCCCATACAGTAAGTATGGGAACACAGCGGTGCTCACAAATTGATATAACTTGTTTCTCATTTCTAAAGCGTTTCTTTTGGAGAATCACTAATACTGGTTTTCTACCGATGTGGAACTTTTTGAGACAGTATTAGAGGATGCTGTGAACACAGCGGTAAAAACAAAGGATCGAAATTCGATCTAAACTATTTTAGAGCCATTAAAATACGCCAGCACCAATCCACATAAACAGGAAGAGCCCGGTAACAGTGCAGAGAGCTTAGCAGAAGAACTCACTTCCCCTGAATCATTAAATAAAGCTTAACTTCTCCTCAGCTCCTCATGAATCAAACCAACCGGCACAGCCGTTAAAACCAAACACACTGCTAATCGCCTGAGCATAGGAGCAGAAACTGATCCACAGCCGGCAGGAATGCTGGAGTTCTGGAGTAGCTTCCTCACAGAGAGGCTTCTGTTAGTGTAAAACCGGCCGTAAAAAACAGCCTGAATACCAGTCGCTCTGCACCAAAACAACAAGTACCAGCGCTGGCCATCTCCAGGACCCGCCTGCCACTCCTAATTTATGTCAGGTTTGACTGAGGGCCTAAATATTTACCTTCGCCTCGGATCACATTGCAGAGCAGCACAGCACTGGTTTACAGCAGCTCTGGATACGGCTGCGGCAGGTCAGAAAAAAAATACAAAAAAATATTAAATAAATATTAAATAATACCGGATTATGTGGAACAGAGAGGAGCAGCGGGTTTTGGCACAATTACCAAAAACAAAGAACAAATTACTAAATTAAAAAAAATAAATACAAAAAAACCTCAGCAGTGCGTAACTAGCGGCACGCTGACTGACCTGGTCCGACAGGGTTTTCAGAAATGAAGATTAAAAGAGAAACTAATCCTCGTATATAGAAAATGCAGCTGCCCTGAGGTTTTTGGAGAGCGTTTTACATAATATCACAATAAAACTGAAAAGATAAAGATAAAGGAAAATAAAGAAATGACAACAACTCCAGATTAACAGAGCTGTGCCGACCTGTGATATACTGTTCATACATTCACAGCTTGGGTCACATAAAGTACCACCAGCACATTTCATAGGTATGGATTTAATGGGAAATATTATATATATCTTTTGAATAGTTAGAATACTGTAGGCCCAGATGTGGTCCACAAGCATAAAACATCTGAGCCGTGAGGTTGTTTGTTTGAGTTATAATAAACAATAATGAAAAAAATTAAAAATAAAATAAAATGATTCTCTGGTGAGCTTTTGTTTATGTCCTCCCCATGTCTCTCTCACTTTAGTGTTTAGTTTCCGCCCGTT
Source organism: Astyanax mexicanus (assembly GCF_023375975.1). Lineage (NCBI taxonomy): Eukaryota > Metazoa > Chordata > Actinopteri > Characiformes > Acestrorhamphidae > Astyanax > Astyanax mexicanus. The sequence goes on along the minus strand of NC_064427.1, from coordinate 15,944,190 downwards.
CTCGTTTTTCTGCCCGTTCTTGGGCTCCTGATTTCCTTATAAGGACGTTTTTTCCCAGTCGGGTCCCAATTCACTAGCCGGGGCAGAAAGGAGCGGTGTGTTAATTTATTATGTATTTATTATTATTATTTTTTGGGTTTACCTGCTTTGAGATCAACTGTTCTGCAATTGGGTTAAACAACCCTCTGGGTTGGAGAGCTACTAGTTCATGACCCTTCATTTTACAAAACTGAGTTTTTTTTTTTTTTTTGTGGCCTGCAACGTAACGGCTTGGAAAATATCTGGCCCGCGGAACACCCCTAAATGCCATATAAAAAAAATACAAGTAAGCAGTAAAATAAATGATACTGGACAGATATAATCTGTCTCTAGCAGATATATGATGGGAAATGAGAACAGTGTGAATTTTTCTTTTGATAAAAACAGTAAAAAAGTAGAACCCTGATGTGATAAATAATTAGGTGTGGGTGCTATGGCTCCATATTTCAGGGTATAATATTAGTAACGTTTACCATATTAAAAAATGTTGGCGATATTATTGTGTACAATCCGATATGGCACAGCAGTAGTTCTTTTAGTAGCATTTTTTTTTATCTTTATTTTAAAAGAAAAATGTTATAGTATAGTAATGCACCTCATCCCAAAATAAAATAAAATCACTCACAGCACAATCTGGGCCATGCCCAATTATTCTTACCCCCGACCCAACGGTTACCATGGAGACGGCGGTTATGGGACGGTGAGATGGGAACGACACGAAACGGCAGCGGCACAACGGGCAATGTGTGTGTGTGTGTGTGTGTAAATGCACAGCTGAGGTCCCTGCATGGTCCCAGGACACACACACACACACACACACACACACACCCAAACACATACACACACACCGTACTCCGTCTGAATAACAGCGGATAGATCTTTATCGAGGATGAGTGGAGAGAGGGAACTCTCAAATTAGAGCGCCAAGAGCCTGGGTCATACACACACACACACACACACACACACACACACACACACTCTAGAGGTGGGCGATACCGGGAATTTTGGTATTGATCCGATATCAAGTAAATGCAGGGCCGGTATTGCTGATATCAATACCGATACTGATACTTTTTAATATTTAAGCTTCATAGATCCAAAGGATCCAAAAACCTAAACATTGTATGTGACAGCAAAATACTTTATCATCACAATTAACTGCTCATTTTTTGTTTGGAAACAATGGAACAGTAACAAAACAACAAAAGCTTAGGAAAAATATATCTTTGAAAAAATAAAATAAAAACATTCTCCCCTCACTACACATCTTTTCTAGTTCTTTGTTTCTTTGTTTCTTTTTTTTCCAAATCGAATTGTTATTTGGAAAAAAAAAGCAATAAAAAATAAGAAATTGTCTTCCTTTCACTGGGATTCTGTTCTTTCTTAAATAAACAGAGTGTAAAAAAATGTCACTCAACACAAGTCTCCTGAGGTAGAGGCGTGTCGACTCGAGGAGAGCGCTGAGTGGGCGGGGCCAGGATGAGCCTACCTGCGTGGCTGATTGGCTGGCTTTGCTGAGCCACGTGACGCACGTGTAACAAGAGACCAGAGAGTAGACTGTGGTGAAAAAAGAGCTTGAGTATCGATACTTTTACACGAGTATTGCTCAATATCAATACCAGCGCTGGTATCGATATTATAGATATTTGGATGGCTCCGCCCACTTCTCACACACACACACACACATACGCACGCACACACGCACACACACACACAGAGACTGGAAGCCCTGGGACACACCACGATGCCCCACCAGCAAAGAGCACACAGATACCTGAGCTTCTAATCAGCTTATAATTAAGAGTTTATAATCTGTAATCCACAGCGGCCGTGACATCCAGAGGAAGAGCTTCTGAGCTCTGAGACGTGAAGATCACTGTACAAATAACCAGCAATCCCCAGAACACACTCAACACACAGGTATCTCTCTATCTATCCATCTCTCTATCTATCCAGTAGAGAACAAATACACTGACCCTGAGGGCTGATGGAAAATACACGTAGAGGCCTCCAGAACATGAACACACTCACACACAGTGCTGCCCTGAGGGATAAACCACAGAAACACCGGGCAACAGAAAGATCTGCAGAGATACAGCAGACAACAGGTAGCAGTAAAGTAAAGAATATACTTTGTACATGATGTACATGATATATATATATATATATATATATATGATAAAGTGTAAAAATGCTTAAATCAGGGGTCTGCAATTAAGTTTAAGCTGTGAGACAGATATTTTTCATGCCATTACTTGTCGGATCACAAAAACAAAATTCCGTTTTGTAAAGTAAAGTGTAATGGGATGGAGGAGTGCTACAGACTAGTAGCTCTTCAGCCCAGAGGGTTGTTAAACCCAATTGCAGAACAGTTGATCTCAAAGCAGGTAAACCCAACCCGTGTCATCAGGCTAGTGAATTGGGACATAGTCGGGAAAAAAACACCCTTATAAGGAGATAGGGAGCCTGAGAACGGGTGGAAAAGTGAGAACAGGGTGAAACTAGAGTCATGCAAAGCACGACAGAGAGAAAGACAGGAGAGGAATGTAAACAAAAGCTCACCAGGGAAGCATTTTATTATTATTATTATAACATTATTATAATTCCAACAACCTCACGGGCCAGATGCTGGCCACGTCTGACACATGAGCCGCCTATTGTCGACCACTGGCTCTAAAAATTAGAATATTAAATTAATTTATTAAATAAATTAGAAACAGTGTGATCTATTTTAAGCGTTTATTTCATATATTGTTCATGATTATTATGGTTTACAGCCAATGAAAACCCAAAAATCAGTGTCTCAGAAAATAAGAATATAATATAAGACCAATTGGTACTTTTGGCAGTATGGGCAGTGTGCCAAATGCTGCTGGAAAAAGAAATCCACATCTCCAACAGATGACATGTCTCCCCAAACCATCTTTACTAGTGTCACCAAAAGAACTCTTGGGCTTATAAGAACCGTAGTGCTTCTTAATGAACCAGCCTGCGTTTCCACCAGTTTTAGTGGAACCATCAAAACGTCACATCATATGTAATAAACAGAGGGCGCTACACAGTGCTGGTGAACAAAAGCGGTTGCAGTTCGCATTAAAGAACCTAGTATTCTTCGGTTCCCGCTGCGAACGAACATTCCCGATTCCGAATCTACTTTTATTCGGTTCAAAATTAGGTTCACAGCCCAAAACAGTGGAAAAGCAATAAATGAGTGTATTTAACAGTCCGTCAGTAAGCGAACCAAACTCAAACCTTAAGGTCTAAACTACTGTGTTCCTTCATGTGTTTTTACTGCATCCCTCTGTACCGGTCTGTAGAGCACAGTGTAAACGCAGTGATGCTCTAAAAGCTCATAAACACAATGAAAACCCTGTAATATTGCACTGCACTGCAGGTCCTCCTGCGTCTGTATAAGATCTATAAAGGCAGGTATACGAGCAGAATGCAGTGATGATGAAGAGAAAAAAAAAAAAAGGATGACTGCAGGACGCTGAAGGTGTGCAGATAAAGCAGGACGACTCCTGCAGCCCGGCTCCGACACCGGTCCCAGGAGACTGCACCATCCTCCACACACACCCCTCCACACACTCGCTGACACACACAAGCTCAAACTTGTGTGTGTATAAGAGACAAAGAGGAAAGCGTTTATGGAAATAGGGGATGGTAGGAATATGTATGTGTACGCCCGTGTCCATTCTAACCTCCACAATCCTTATATTTTCTTTATTCTGTTTTCTGTAGATAAACTGAAATGTACAGGCATGCTTTTTTTGCTTTTTAGTAAAATACATCATTCTACTATTCAGAAAAAGTAGTTCATTATTATTTTTATTTTAAAAGTTTTTAGTTAATTAAGCTCCATTCACCCCCATTCATAGAGGACTCACTCTAGAGTTTAACATTACTTTACTGATATAACAGGGGGACAGAAAGCAGGCAGAATCTCCATAAACGGCTCTGGTAATGCAGGAGGTGTGTTTTGTTCACGTGGTTCTCTCTTTCTATGTAATTTCATTGGCAGCAGTATGTAGCCGCTGCTCCTGACTCCCAGTCGCAGACTGAGTCAGATATCTAGCCTGCCTAATATTTACAACTCTGCAACTCTTTGGCGATCAGTTGCCGACGGCTTGGCAGGTATATTTGAGTAGTTTCACACCACTTGACTGTGCCATAGAGATCCCCCATTTGAATCTGAGCACAATTTTTTTTGGCGACCAACAAAAAAAAAAAAAACTGTTGACGACTGAAAAACTCTGCTACAATCGTGTAGTGTTATCTCGACATAACTACACTCAAATCCACATTCTTACTGGCATTATCTGACTGACACCCATCTCTTATATAAAAATATATAAAATAAAATATAAAATATATATGTATAAAAAAGAAATTACATTGACTTCCATTCATTTTCACAAACGAGCAAGTAGTGCTGGGTGATTTTCCCGATTAATTTGGTTCATTTGAATTACAGTGTTATAATACGTTTATAAACGCATGAGCTTTTAAACAATGTTTGGTAAACAATCATTGATTCTCTCAATGAATCAACTCAACCCAAAGCGTATGAACCCAAAACATCATTTTTTATGTATTTTTTTATTTATTTATTTTTACAGGTAAACCTAGTTTTGAACCATTTCTTTGTCATCTGTAGTTTGATGTAGTTCAGTAGCGGGAAATTAATCGATTTCAATCGAAAATCGGATTGTTTGTGAAAATTAAAAACTATTTTTGATTTTTTTTATAATTGTCCAGCACTACGCCCAGGCCATGGAGCCAAACTTCATGTTCTATACGTTCTACCTCAGTGAAAGTTACAGAACTTCAATCCATGATCTTGATTTGAATGTTCTGCTATTTGCATCTTTTTCTCATCCCTTTTCCTCATTCATTTCACCACCAATTCAGCTACACATCCCTTCTTTTTCTCTCGTTCTTTTCTTGCTCTATCTGTCGCTCTTCACACTCCCACCTCCAGCAAGATGCCTGACAAGATGGCGAACGTTTCCTCACACCTCACGCTGTTTGCTTTGAAGCAGCAGTGTGTTTCTGCTCAAGCTCATTAGGAGACTCTCTCTCTCTCTCTCTCTCTCTCTCTCTCTTTATTCCTTCTTCCCCTCCCTCCCTCCCTCCATCCATCCATCCATCCCCGTCTCCAGAAGAGTGCTGGGGTTCGGCAGCAGACAGGCATCGCTGCTCTGCGTCTCCGTCTCCTAATATGTAAAAATAACTCCAACCTAAAGCAAAGTGGGTCAGCCAATTCCCAGGGTGGCGCGAGAGGCAGCCGGTCGTATCGCTCTCGCAACAGAACAGAGCGCAGCTTATCTCCGCTGTAGGCTACATCCCACAGACCTGCTCTCACACATCCTCCTCCTTCTCCTCCTCCTTCTCCTCCTCTTTCTCCTGCCTTTCTTCTCACTGCTCCATCCTCTTATCTCCACCGCCGTCTCTCTGCATCCCGGGACGCGACAGAGGTTCAGCGTCGCTCTGCTACTGAATAAACTTACGGTTCTTGGAAAAATAAAGGCTGAACCTGGGATTAGGTCTTTACTAGATATAAAAATAGAACTGTGTTGCATAAAAATGTATTTTAGATCCAGAATGACCTGAAATTAAACGACACTGCTTCAAAAAGTGAACTAATTTATATAACAGCCAAATAAAGTGCTTCAAATATTGTCCAAATCAGATTTCAATAGTGCTGTTTATTGGCAAGCAGATGACAATATGATGTGCATTACAATATATAGGAGTGACCACTAAATATAGTTCAATATACAGTTTTCTATTTACCAGATCAATTTAGAGAATTCTATGTCCCTAAATCAGTTTGTACCTCCCAAAAAGGCCCAACTGAGCCATCAATCAGAACACACAGCCTCAAAAACTGAACTCATCTATTTATAAAGAGCCTGAAATGTCCCTAAACCGTTTTTTTTTCACAGCCAAAACGGAAAAAAAGCATTCGTTCAGATTTAGAAGGAAAATTCAGACCCTTGATGACCTATATCATAAATACTGTATGATGCATTTCAAGTATGTTAAGTCAGTACATGGCCCTGGAAACTTTCATTCACGTATTCTTTATGGAATATTGTTTTGCTTTTATTTTTTTTATTTAAGTCTTGTTAAGTGGTGATCTGGTTTAAAATGGTATAAAATTAAACACAAATGCACTTACAAAGCTATCAGTACATGTGACAAGCAGGAGAGAGAAATAAAAAAGATGGGTAGATTACACTAACCAATGACAAGATAGTACTACATTAAACTAAAGCCATATGGATACAGTCAATATTATTTAAGTGACATTTTCAGAAAAGAAATTAAGCCACTCCTTTGGTAAATGAATAAAAGCTAAGGCTAATTTCGTTCAGCTAAAGTTACTATCCTAGTCCTGTACAGCTTGTATCTCTTAGCCAGAAAACAAACTTATTTTCCAAGTTTAGAGTTTTCAAAATTAAAATTAAAATCTCAAAATGAGATGAAAACTATCTGCAAATGTTAATTTGTTAGTTAGTTGGTAAGGTAATATTTCTTGTAATTACATTTTAAAAGTGATGCTCTAAACCACTAGTCAGTTCATGTCAAGTCAAGAAGCTGGTGGATAATTCACAGTTAGCTCTCGGATTACTGTAAGATGCTTCCCCACCACACACACTCACACACATGCCCTGTATGTGTTACCAAACACCTAAGTGTGTCAACGCCAATTAAATCCAGTTTAGTACATTAGAGTAGATAAGAGTTCAGTACATTATATTACATTAGAGCTCAGTACATTAGAGTACAATTTAGTATATTAGAGCTCAGTACATAACAGTACATTAGAGCTCAGTACATTAGAGTATATTAGATATCAGTACATAAGAGCACATAAGAGCTCATTAAATTAGACTACATTAGAGCTCAGTACATTTCAGTACATTAGAGCTCAGTACATTACAGTACATTAGAGCTCAGTACATTATAGTACATTAGAGCTCAGTACATTACAGTATATTAGAGCTCAGTACATTACAGTATATTAGAGCTCAGTACATAACAGTACATTAGAGCTCAGTACATAACAGTACATTAGAGCTCAGTACATTAGAGTATATTAGATATCAGTACATAAGAGCACATAAGAACTCCTTAAATTAGACTACATTAGAGCTCAGTACATTACAGTACATTAGAGCTCAGTACATTACAGTACATTAGAGCTCAGTACATTAGAGCTCATTAAATTAGACTACATTAGAGCTCAGTACATTATAGTACATTAGAGCTCAGTACATTATAGTACATTAGAGCTCAGTATATTAGAGCTCAGTACATTATAGTACATTAGAGCTCAGTATATTAGAGCTCAGTACATTATAGTACATTAGAGCTCAGTATATTAGAGCTCAGTACATTACAGTATATTAGAGCTCAGTACATTATAGTACATTAGAGCTCAGTATATTAGAGCTCAGTACATTATAGTACATTAGAGCTCAGTATATTAGAGCTCAGTACATTACAGTATATTAGAGCTCAGTACATTATAGTACATTAGAGCTCAGTATATTAGAGCTCAGTACATTATAGTACATTAGAGCTCAGTATATTAGAGCTCAGTACATTACAGTATATTAGAGCTCAGTACATTATAGTACATTAGAGCTCAGTATATTAGAGCTCAGTACATTATAGTACATTAGAGCTCAGTATATTAGAGCTCAGTACATTACAGTATATTAGAGCTCAGTACTAGGGCTGGGGCGACGCGTCGACATAATCGACGTCATCGATTACAAAAATACATCGATTTGCATAACGTGCGTCGGCGCGTCGTAAACATGGCGGCGCCTGTGGAGAGCATTAGAGGTTAGATCGGGCCCAAAAATTCCAACTGGCTGTTTTCGGGCTGTTTTAATGAGCGAAATATGATCAGAATTATGTTAATTAACACGGTAACATAGAAGCATAGAACTATTATTTAATTAAAATGATTTTTAAGAACAGCTAAACACAGTTCTGCAGGTCAAACGCGGAGGAGTTCACGTGCGAGAGACAGAGAGAGAGAGAGAGAGAGAGAGAGAGAGAGAGAGACACAGAGAGAGAGAGAGAGAGAGAGAGAGAGAGAGAGAGAGAGAGAGATTTGCGTGTTCTGCTGAGAACTACTCACAGGTGAAGGTTCTCTTTGATCTCCTCGTGCTCCGATTCTAGTCCCATTCATAATTCTGCAGCTCCCTCAGTGTTTTCTGCCGTATTTTGCGGCTAGCGCGAGCGCTTACAACTAACACCGCGGACCGCGAGGTGCCGCCGCGTTTGTGCCGAATCCGACTCTCTGCTGAATCTGACTCCCGCTTCGCGGACAGAATCGGCACAACACCCCCGCTGTAGAACTGCGGTAGTGAAAACAGCGCTTATAAATAAATAAGTTTTGTTTCACTTTCAGTTTTCGTTATTTTTTTTTTAAATAAAAATATAATTAAAAAACAGACGCCTACATCTCGGACTATTTTCTGGAGCCCGGGTCGGATTTACGGGCGGGCCTCGGGTCATGTCGGGTTCGGGCAGAGAATCTAAGCTCTAGAGAGCTTGGACTCCGGAGAGCA